>NC_041405.2:16729360-16836860 GCF_900747795.2 Erpetoichthys calabaricus
AATTTCTTGACAGTTGTGGCTTATATTCATCATTTCAATCTGGAATGAACTCCTTGACCTTACAAAATGGATTCCACTCCACTCTATTACGAGTATCACAATGAAATGTATGCCACTCAGACTTTCATTATGAAAGGCCGCATGTGCTGGGAACCAAATAAAGAGTTTTGCAAGTATCCCAAAAGAATGACATGCTATGAAAAAAAACCCTGCCACCCTCAGAATTGCCTAGCAGTGAACATGCCCACCTGCGTGGTGGCTATCTAGTAGCTTAATAATTGCATAAGAAGGTGTCGTCATTTCTCATTCTTTAACACTGCTGACTCACAGATCCAGCATCCTGGGCTTAAATCCTATATATTAAACTTTCGGTTTGAATTTTGGATGTAGGTCCAATTAAAGGCTGGGAGAAACAGATAACTAAAGAACGAGTTGGGTTCCAACTTTTGCTTTAAATGACCATGTTATCATAGAAATATTACTTATTTTATTTAAATCATTGTCTACTGGTTAGCACTGCTGTCTCACAGAGATCATAGTTTTGGATCCCATGCACAGTCATTGTCTGTGCAGACAATTCCTCCCACATCTGTGTGGGTCTTCATCCCATAAAGGTGGGCATGTAATTTTAATTGACCCTTTGTGTGCATGGGTGAGCCCTGTGAAGGACCATACCTGGTTGGTATTCACCTTGCACCCAATGATCCTTGCATAAGATCTCATTCTCTGTAAGTTGGAATTGGATTAGATGTGTTTAAGAATGCAGTGGCTGAGGCGTCACTTCAGTCTCCCCTTTTGTTGTGCTTTATCACCCTAAATGAGTTACCTAACCTGCCCAGACTCCAACTGATGATCAAGTTTCCAAAAGTCACTCTGACAATTGAGTCTGATTACTTTTTACGGTGTGAGTTGTACTGAATGTTGTTAATATGCACACTTTAAGCATTAGTTACTCCTGTCTTACACTATAATGATGGCTCCATGCAGGGTTTCTCTGGTTTCATTCCACATCCTAAAGATTAACTGGCAAATCCAAACTGGCCTGTTTTGTCTGAGTGTGCCCTGTGTTGGATTGGCACCCTATCCAGATTAGCTCCCCGATGCCTTAGTTCTTTCGAAAATGGATGGATGGATGGATATCTAGTGTCGTGATTAAAATGGAAAGAGTGATTTGTACAAATTTAAAAATAGAAGGGTATGAAAACAGATGAAGTAAAAGCACTATATGAGGTAAAAAAATATATGTTGGCTTACACAGGCAAAGTAAATAGTTTGTGAACTCCTAGGAATTCTCTGTATTTATGTCTAATTCTTATATCAGACATGGTCGTATCTTCATGTCAGTCACAATAATGAACAAACACAGTCTCCTATAACTAAAGATTTTCAGAGAATTTTTGACCATATTGAATAAATCATTCAAACTGTGAACCTGAAGGTTGGAAAAAGTAAGTGAACCCTAAGCTAATGACATTTTAAAAAAGCTCATTGCAGTCCGAATTTAGCACACCTGGAGTCCATTGAATGAAACGAGTTCAGAGGTGTGGCTCAGAATGACTTTGATTGATAACAAACACTATAAAGTTGGAGTTTGAGCTTTTGACAAGAAGCATATCCAGATGGGAATCACGCCTCGCTCAAAAGAGCTGTCTGAAGAGCTACGATCGAGAATTGTTCATCTACATAAGGCTGGAAAGAGTTGCAAAGTCATCTCAAAGATCTGAGCTATTCATCAGTCTACTGTTAGGCAAGATGTCTATAAATGGAGACAGTTTGGTTTTGTGGCTACTCTGCCTAGAAGTGGGCGCACTGCCAAGATGACCCCAAGAGCACAACGCAAAGTCAGCAATGAGGTAAAGAAGAACCCTAGAGTGACAGCAAAGGACTTGAAGAAGTCATTAGAACTGGCTAACATCTCTGTTCATGAGTCAACTGTAAGCAAAACATCAAACAAGAAAGGAGTCCATGGCAGGACACCAAGAAGGAAGTCACTGCTATCAAAAAAGAACATTGCTGAACGCCTGAAGTTTGCGAAAGAGCACTTGGACACTCCACAATGGTACTGGGAAAATGTTTTGTGGAGTGATGAAACCAAAATTGAACTATTTGGGAGGAACAAGCAGAACTTCATTTGGCGTAAAAAGGGCACTGCATATCAACATCAAAACATCATCCCTACAGTAAAGTATGGTGGAGGGAACATCATGATTTGGGCCTGCTTTGCTGCATCAGGGTCTGGACAGCTTGCCATCATTGAGGGGAAAATGAATTCACAAGTTTATCAACAAATTCTCCAGGATAATGTGAGGGTGTATGTCCATCAACTTAAGCTCAGAAGAGGCTGGGTGATGATAACAGGACAATGACCCCAAACATTGCAGCAAATCCACAGCACAACGGCTTCAGAAGAACAAACTCGGCCTTTTGGAGTGGCCCAGTTAGAGTCCAGATCTCAATCTTATTGAGATGCTGTGGAAAAACTTGAAGAGAGCCACACACAGAAGACAACCAAAGAATATGGAAGAGTTAAGGCAGTTCTGCAGTGGAGAATGGGCTCAAATCCCCCCCACACGATGTGCAGGTCTGATCTGCAGTTACAGGAAGTGCCTGGTTGAGGTCATTGCTGCCAAAGGAGGGTCAACCAGTTATTAAATCCCAAGGTTCACTTACTTTTTCCACTACCACTGTGAACATTAAATGCGTTTGTAAAATAAAGACATGAAAGAGTAGAATTGTTTGTGAGTCATTGGCTTAAGCTCACTGTGTAGATCAGGACCTGTGACTTAGATGAAGATCACATCACTTTTTATGACCAATTCATACAGTAAACCAGATCATTCCAAAGGGTTCACATACTTTGTACTTTGACTGTATCTACTAAGACAGCGGGGGGGGCATTTTTCCCATCTTGACACAGCCAGTTTTTCCATGCAGGTACTGAACGATTCCACAGTGCTCGATTCTCTCACTAAATCACGGTTATTACATTTTTGCTTAAAAATGCAAACATTAGTCTCCGTTTTTTTCTTTCACCATCACTACTCCAGTGTGTTTCACACCAGAATTTTAAAGATGCTTTCCAGAGCCATATAAGTCTGAACTCTCCAAATCAGTGTGGTGAAAATGGAGAGTTTTTAAAGCACAGATCTAACAGGTTCGCACTTATTATGCAGCACTCATTACGTTTTTTTTAGATGCTTTGCTCGCCTTACACTCTCAATAACATAATAATAATAATTCCATCTCATTGTCAGTCCAAACAAAACAATTGTTTTTCGTATTCCTATCGGTGTTCTCCATGTGTAAATACAAGCTGCAGATTAACATCTAGCATGGAGGACACTTTCTCTTCCTGTTTCTGCTGATGTGCGATTACATTACATGAGTCTGTGGTCATTTTAATGTGAGCGGAGATACCTTCCTAAATGATCTTGCCTGAAGAAGGGGCCTGAGTTGCCTCGAAAGCTTGCATATTGTAATCTTTTTAGTTAGTCAATAAAAGGTGCCATTTTGCTTGACGTCTCATTACATTCATAATGGCTAACACCCTAGTACTGCAATTGAACTACAAGAAGTTAAGTGACTGAATCAACATCACTGTCAGATTTTGAATCAGCAACCTAATGGTTTGATATCTAGTTCCTCAGCCATTACATATTGTTACAGAATGAAAAGAAAGTCTTTGTTAAGTAAAGGATTAATAATTAAACATCTTGCCTGAAGAAGGGGCCTGAGTTGCCCCGAAAGCTTGCATATAGCAATCTTTTTAGTTAGCCAATAAATGATGTCATTTTGCTTGACTTCTCATTGCTAAACGATCTGAAAAAACTCTATTGTGGATGGAAATCATTTTTGTTTGAAAATGCCATTTTTTAAATGAAAATGTAGTAGCATGGACGCAGCCCAAAGCTAAATCAATGAAAGGTCACCCACAAGAGTCTCATCCCTCAAAGGTTTTCCGAATCCCTCCTAAACGTACATTCAACTAAACAGGCAACGGACTATGCAAGAAGAAGACATGCTCAGAAGAGTGTTATCTGCTGGTCTTTCATCTACCCCTCCATCAATTAACAAACTAGCCGGGTCCATCCCTCTAACGTTCGGTACAAGGTTGGCACCAGCTCTAGAGAGGATGCCAACTCGTCAAACACCACGCACACACATTCACACCGATGCAGTGCCAACTTAGAGTCGCCAATCAGCCAACCTGTTTGGAAGAGCTCCAAGTCACATACGGCGAGAACGTGCACGCTGTGCACATGTCGTTGCTGGGCTTTTTTGTAATTCCAATTCCCATTTAAATGATCCTAATTACATTTTAACCAGAAGCAGTAAGTGTTAAAAATGAAAGCTACCCCATGAGTGACTTCTGTCTGCTCCTTTCTTTACAGCTCCCTATGACCCTGAAACGGGTTAAACTGGTCGTGATGCGACCTGACCGCACTGAGGTTCATGGGCTGTGTTCATCCCTAATTAGCATTTTAAAATTCCCAGTGCTTTCTTCTTTCCGTAGCTCCCCTTCTGAAAATCCCCTTTGTCTACAAGTCTTAATTACAGCGAGCTAGTCAATTAATGTAAAACCACAAAATGAATGCCAAGGGCTTCCCTGGCAGCTCTGCTAACTCATTTAAAAAAAAAAAAAAAAGGAAAACAGCAGCTGTGAAGGGTAAAGCATTATGTGCCTTGTAAAAATTCCAAACTTCCCGGGTTTGTCCCACAATTTACTTGTGAATCGCCTGCTTGAGGGAAAAAAAAAGGACATTTGTGCCCAGAGGGATGGACACTGACCTAAATGGACTCAGCGATTCAGCACAGTGGTCTTCAATGTGTCGTCTGCAAGAGCAAAGTATAAAGATCTGCAAGATGACAATTATCCTTATCTGAGCAAAGAGTTATTTAGATCACCATGATGCGTCTATTGGGTTTATAGGGTCATTATGGTTACATGTACAGTAGAACCACTGGTTACACACGTTTCCGAACACGTACAAATCGTGTTACGATCAAAAAGGTTGCCAAAATTTTGCATCTGTTCACGACCACACGCTCTTGTGGCGAACAAAAACACTGGTGGCCGGTTTCCCTACGCGCGTTCGTACGCGCCAATGATTTGCCATTCTCCGTTTCCCATTTACTTTTGTTTGCGTATACAGGGCCTAACAAAGCAGCTGATGTTGCAAAAGAAGTTACAATGTTAACCAAGCAGAGGCCTCGAGTGCTGGAAGAGGTGGAAAAACTGTTGCTAGTGTGGTTGAACGAGAAGCACCTTGCAGGGGATAGCGTATGCGACGCGATCATAGGCGAGAAAGCCAGGAAGATTCAATGGCGATATGCTGAAAAAAAATCCTTCTTCGAGTGGCAAAGGTGAGGAATTTAAAGCCAGTACAGGATGGTTTGAAAAGTTTTGCAAGAGAAGTAGCATTTCATTTTTTTTCCCTGTGTTTAAAACTCATAGAAAAAATGTTTAGAGCAAGCGGTTCGTAAGGGTCTAGCGCAAACTCTTACAATGTTAGTTTTCTCTGTTGTTCAAGGTTTTCTCAGTGTTATTCAATGTTTTTACATTTGGTTTACTATTATATTGTGTATTCTATGGCATAATTAACTATTTTTGTGCTTAAAAAATATATATTTACATACAGTTTGTATGGTCTGGAACAGATTAATTATATTTACATACAATCTTATGGGGAAATTACGTTTCAGTCGCGTCCAGAGTTTTGGAACAAATTACAGTCGTGACCAGAGATACCACTGTATAACAACAGCAACAGTCTTACGTGGATAATCAACATAAAACCCATCGCCACTCTCCGGTGCCCTGATTAGTGAGAATAGCGAGTTACCTTACGTCAGTGCTTACATATTCCTTAAATCGATGGCACATTAGTCGGAGGTGCTATGAGTGTCTTGAATAGGAACTGAATCTGGAATTATTTTTTATACGCTATTAAAAGTTATTAGGTTAGTTTCACTTTTGCTTTGACATAATTTGTTCAGATTTTAATCTATATTGAATTATTACTATTTATCAATTGATATATTTTATTCATCCTTGTGGGGAAATTGTCTTCCCACATGACCTTTGGTGGTCAGCCATTGTACAGCGATTTTCAGGTTAAGGGTCTTGCTCAAGGGCCCAACAGAGTAGGATTCCTCCTGGAGTTAATGGGATACAAGAGCCTTAAACTCAGAGCCACACAACGTCCCACGCAATGCCACTTTGTTTTTAGTGATGCCATTGCTAAGATGGGACATGAGAGCTGCACCCAGAAGTCGAGTAGAATGACATATTTGAGCCAGTGTCTTTGACTGATTATGGACCCCACTCTGAGGTTTATCTACTTCACTGGAGGCTGCTGACTGGTGTTTTTGTTTTCCTCTCCATCATAATTTCATTAAAAATGTTAATGGATAGATATCATCAGCAACTGTCCAAATCTGAAGATACTATATAACACATTTTTTGTGGTGTTTAGGAGTGTTTTGTTTTAGTGCAAAGACTTCCGTGTGGTTTTTGACTATTGTTTTTTGCGAGTCATTTTTGCTTTTAGTTTTATTTGTGTCCCAGTTTCTTTAATTGTTTCTAATTACTTTTTAGGCTTTCATCAAATGTTCCAAATATAGAATCAGGTTTTTAGAGCCCCAAGGAATCGATTTCTGACATTGTTATTTTTGATTAGGTTTCATACATTCCTTTAAACTCAGCCCCATTTTTCTGTACCCCTCAGCCAAACCGAACAATAATGCAAAATTAAAAAAAAAACTGCATAAAATCATTTATTTACTGACTGCTATAATTACAGTACAGCGTTGTGCTGTAAAAGTGCCATATTGTATATTATGATACCACATTGCAATGGTTTTCTTTCTTCCCCCAAAGATGGCCGAATTGCACAATCACAGCAACACCTGCCCCCTGGTTTTCTTGAGCATCCCAATCAATTGCATACGATTTGACGCACAGACTGTTATCTGCTCAGTGAGAGGGGGGTCTCAAATGTCACCAAATTCCACTCCCTATGTTTTCTATTTTCAATATTTCAGACTATTTTTTCTGTAAAGACGTTTTGAATCTTGCAGCTATGGATACATGTTAAAATTCCTCTACCTGCTCTATATATTGTGATAAAATAAGATCCGTCTTTCAAAATGACACATAGGCCATGGGTTTTCAATAATCCCACGGATACTTATGTGAAATCAGTAAAAGCAGAGAAAAATAATTCTGATTTTTGTTCTGCTTCAAAACAATAAAACTGAACATGTTATTTGAAGGGCAGCACGGTGGTGCAGTGGTAGTGCTGCTGCCTCGCAGTAAGGAGACCTGGGTTCACTTCCATGGAGTTTGCATGTTCTCCCTGTGTCTGCGTGGGTTTCCTCCCACAATCTAAAGACATGCAGGTTAGGTGCATTGGCGATCCTATATTGTCCCTAGTGTGTGCTTGGTGTGTGGGTGTGTGTGTCCTGCGGTGGGCAGGCGCCCTGCCCGGGATTTGTTCCTGTCTTGCACCCTGTGCTAGCTGGGATTGGCTCCAGCAGATCCCCGTAACCCTGTGTTAGGATATAGCGGGTTGGAATGGATGGATGGATATTATTTGTAGATATTAAAAATTTTTTTAGAGGCGTTCCTGAAACATTTACTGACACATTTATAGAGTTTGGAAGCTTATTCCAGCACATATAGTAATAAGAACAACATTCAAAGTGCATTTTTTTGGTAAAAAACATTACTGAATAATGAAAATGATTCTGCTGTAACATATATATATATATATATATATATATATATATATATATATATATATAGTGGGGCAAAAAAGTATTTAGTCAGCCACCAATTGTGCAAGTTCTCCCACTTAAAAAGATGAGAGAGGCCTGTAATTTTCATCATAGGTATACCTCTACTATGAGAGACAAAATGAGAACAAAAAATCCAGAAAATCACATTGTCTGATTTTTAAAGAATATATTTGCAAATTATGGTGGAAAATAAGTATTTGGTCACCTACCAACAAGCAAGATTTCTGGCTCTCACAGACCTGTAACTTCTTCTGTAAGAGGTCCTCTGTCCTCCACTCGTTACCTGTATTAATGGCACCTGTTTGAACTCGTTATCAATATAAAAGACACCTGTCCACAATCTCAAACAGTCACACTCCAAACTCCACTATGGCCAAGACCAAAGAGCTGTCAAAGGACACCAGAAACAAAACTGTAGACCTGCACCAGGCTGGGAAGACTGAATCTGTAATAGGTAAGCAGCTTGGTGTGAAGAAATCAACTGTGGGAGCAATTATTAGAAAATGGAAGACATACAAGACCACTGATAATCTCCCTCGATCTGGGGCTCCACGCAAGATCTCACCCCGTGGGGTCAAAATGATCACAAGAACGGTGAGCAAAAATCCCAGAACCACACGGGGGGACCTAGTGAATGACCTACAGAGAGCTGGAACCAAAGTAACAAAGGCTACCATCAGTAACACACTACGCCGCCAGGGACTCAAATCCTGCAGTGCCAGACGTGTCCCCCTGCTTAAGCCAGTACATGTGCAGGCCCGTCTGAAGTTTGCTAGAGAGCATTTGGATGATCCAGAAGAGGATTGGGAGAATGTCATATGGTCAGATGAAACCAAAATAGAACTTTTTGGTAAAAACTCTACTCGTCGTGTTTGGAGGAGAAAGAATGCTGAGTTGCATCCAAAGAACACCATACCTACTGTAAAGCATGGGGGTGGAAACGTCATGCTTTGGGGCTGTTTTTCTGCAAAGGGACCAGGACGACTGATCCGTGTAAAGGAAAGAATGAATGGGGCCATGTATCGTCAGATTTTGAGTGAAAACCTCCTTCCATCAGCAAGGGCATTGAAGATGAAACATGGCTGGGTCTTTCAGTATGACAATGATCCCAAACACACTGCCCGGGTAACGAAGGAGTGGCTTCGTAAGAAGCATTTCAAGGTCCTGGAGTGGCCTAGCCAGTCTCCAGATCTCAACCCCATAGAAAATCTTTGGAGGGAGTTGAAAGTCCGTGTTGCCCAGCGACAGCCCCAAAACATCACTGCTCTAGAGGAGATCTGCATGGAGGAATGGGCCAAAATACCAGCAACAGTGTGTGAAAACCTTGTGAAGACTTACAGAAAACGTTTGACCTCTGTCATTGCCAACAAAGGGTATATAACAAAGTATTGAGATGAACTTTTGTTATTGACCAAATACTTTTTTTCCACCATAATTTGCAAATAAATTCTTCAAAAATCAGACAATGTGATTTTCTAAATTTTTTTTTCTGATTTTGTCTCTCATAGTTGAGGTATACCTATGATGAAAATTACAGGCCTCTCTCATCTTTTTAAGTGGGAGAACTTGAACAATTGGTGGCTGACTAAATACTTTTTTGCCCCACTGTATATATATATATATATATATATATATATATATATATATATATATATATATATATATATATATATATATATATATATACTGTACAACATAACAAATTATCCATCTGTAAGCCTGCTGATAGGGAAAAGCCTCACCTTCATTTTGAGGGGTAGAACAGGAATATTGAGTAAAGTATGGTGAAGTTATGGCCAGTTAAATCAAAGTAGCAGAAGATGGCCAAACACAAGGCTGAGTTTAAAGGGGTTCCTAATGTTACATTTAGTGTTCTCTCAAAACACCATTTTCTTTTTCTTTTGAGGAATTTTTGCTAACAGTTGCTATGCTATTGTTCAGCAAGGCCAACCGGAAGTGAATGGTTTGGGACATCACCGGTATAAAGGTCAGTGATGTACACTTCATGAGATTGCAAAACAACTTCTCTATTGTTTTATTTTATTTTTTCTCGTAATTTACTTGTTTTTCTAGTAATCAATTCTTTGTGTGTGTTTTCCTGATAAGAATGTTGGCATGTTTTGGGAAAAATGTCATGGCTTATTGATTTTTAGGTATTGAAATTGGCCTGGCTTTTGACTATATATAATGTCTGAAGGTTTCATCCAAAAAAAATATACATGTGCTGTAACAGTGAACATGTGATATGGCACCAATAAGTTGTCCATGACCACCGACACCTCACTGACATTACCGCACCACCATACGTACCTCCACTCACTCCAATATGACAACCCGAAAATTATCACTGCCTCACACGGCACCCAGTATAATGAATTGTTGCAATGGGCAGGCATCAGGACCAATGAAAAAGCATTTCTGCCACAGGAGACTTATTGGCTCAGGATCTCAAACGGAAACAAAAAGTGGAATCAAAAGTGGACAGACTGACCTTCACAGATTTAGCACCCAGTTCAGAGTCGGCCATTGCACAGTCCCGACTTTTTCTAAATACACCAACTAAACTAAGGAGATGACTCTCATTTTTCACCTCTGCTGTTAACTTATAGCTACAGTATGTTATTTTGAACTGCAGATTTTAGAGAAAAAAACGTCAGGAATCTATCCCTTTCTTTTTGACAGCCACTTCAATGTTTTATTAGGTTTATTTTTATTTTGTCTTGTCTTTGACTGATCGTGGACCCCACTCTTCACTGCAGGCTGCTGACTGGTGTGTTTGTTTCCCTCTCCTTCATAGTTCCAATGATAATGTTAATGGATAGATATTGTTAGGCTCTGTTACTTTTAATCAGTTTGGAACTGCTTTGTCTTACTGGGTGTTTAAACAAATCAGTTTCTTTATGCGTATTCACTATATTAATTCGTCATTTGTAAATTGGTGCTTGCAGTTCACCTATGAAATTGTTACAGCGCTCGATGTCTGTACTCAATGAGAAGCCATTTACAAAAATAAACGGAACAAGCTGCCGGTCCCTATTGCTTCTGTAATGCTTTGTTTTTTATTTAATACAAGGGGCGTTCAAATATAATCAGGAATTTATGAGCTACACTTTATTTACTGAAATACAATGAAATGACTTACATACTCTCTTTCTCTGCAGTCTCCTGCCATTACAATACACTTGTTCCAGCACTCAGGAAGCTTCTTAATCCCAGACGATCAGAAGTCTTTTGACTGCATGTTGACCCATTCTTGTACAGAGTCCATAACCTCCTCATTCGACTTGAATTTCTCCCCTCCTAAATATTCCTTAAGTAGGCCAAAGAGATGATAGTCCCTCTCTGAATGACTTGCACCAATCATACACTCTATAGACTGAGAGAGATGCTCATGCCCAAACTGATTTTTGAGTCTTGAATAAATCTGAGAAGGAATGACTCCTTCTTCTGTCAAAAATGTATTAATAATTCGTTCTGCAACACTATTGTGAACCTCCTGCTCCGACGTGTTGATTACAACTGACAGGAAGGGGGGAAAGAGAAGCTAGCACTACTGACGACAAGTTCAAACATTCATGTGCTTGTCCAATGAGTCCTTGCATTCTTTATAAAAACAGAGCATGAAAATTCCTGTTTATAACTGAACGCCCCTCGTAATTATGAAAAACGTTTTTTTTTTTCGTCTCTTAAATCATCCGTCAGGATGGCATAGTATTGTAGACCAGGGCTTGCATCCCAGGGGAGTCTGCATGTGCTCTTCGGGTGCTCGCTGTTCCTAAGCCATGCAGGTTAGGTGAATTGTTGATGCTAAATTGGTCCTACTGTGTGTGTGTGTGTGTGTGTGTGTGTGTGTGTGTGTGTGTGTTTGGTGTGTGTGTTCACCATGCAATGGACTGGCACCCTGTCCAGAGTTTGTTCCTGCCTTGCACCTTGGCTCCAGTCCCCGCAACCCTTGCCTAGATTGAATGGATTAGAAAATGACATGATAATCCCTTATATTGGTCCACATTGTTATACGTATTTATTAATATGTGACGAGCTGCTGTGCTGCTTCCTTAGTTATTAAAGAAGGCACGATATAATTACGCATAGACACACCCGGAGATTTCCATCTCTACATCTGCCAGCTAGAAATGGCACGAGTTGTACTCCCATTTCAGAATTCACCTGTTTGACTATAACAGCTTGTGTGTGTGTGTGTGTTTTTCTTCCAGTCATACAGTGTGCATTTATTTTCCACCAGTAATCTTCCAATTTGTTTCGTAGCTCATAGTTCCCTTAGAGAATGTGACGCATGCCGACAGAACAGGATCATTCCTCATCGGTGAGTGACGAGAGCCAATAGGGAACGGTTTCGATAAAAACATTCTTTCAGGTACTATCATTTTTGTTTGGTGGAATGCAAGTGGCAGAGATGCCAAATAAGTTTTTAAAATGAAACAAGAGAACAGACATAAGCCCTATTCAGGTGAGATTAGTTTTAAACCACAAGGTGGGTCGGTATGCACCTGGACGCCGTACAGGCATTTCTTCATTCTTGCCTTATGGGTACTAGTAATTCAGACCACATTAGCAGCCCTTATTTATAAGAACAAAATGTCCATTCACACCTCCAAGGGAGACACTTACCGGTATTTCATTATAGACCATACAGTATATATCAGTGTGACCTTGGACCTAGGGGATTATACCATCCTAAACTATTCAGGAAGCACAATAAGGTGTAGTGGTAGGTCTATTTTATTTCTACTTCAGATAATGGGTAAAGTAATTAATATGAGAGGGCCTGTACAATTTTAGTCTTTCTCTGAGGCTAGGGATCTGCACTGGCAATCGGAAGGTTGGTGGTTCGAATCCCGTAAACGTCAAAAGAGACTCTGCTCTGTTGGGCCCTTGAGCAAGACCCTTAACCTGCAAGTGCTGAGTGCTTTGAGTAGTGAGAAAAAGCGCTATAAAAATGCAAATAATTATTATTATTATTAAGAATTAATGTCCAAATTGCTCAAATCATGTGATTTTATTGATTCACACTGGACTCGTTTAACTTGACTTTCTATAGAAGATAAGAGGCCCAATTATTTTTAATGACACACAAAAGTGCAGTCTGTAAAAAGTTACACACATAAGCGATCCCAGTGGAACTAAAATTACAGATGTGCTCCAGTAATAAGTACTTTACCTCACCTCCTGGGGTAAAACTAATGCCATCGGAATAAGGCTATAGTCAAGTCTGAAATACTAGAAATGAGTTGTCAAAACATGAAAAATTAAAAAAAATTGATCCACCATCAGAAATCGGGCCTACAGAAGCCTAGCGAGGACATGCAGTATCGTTATTTTTTAAAATTGTTTCCTCGACATAACAGACTCATTTTATCGAGATCTTGAGAAAACAAAAGATCTTGTTTTCTCGAAATTATGAAATAATTGTATCTAACGTTTAATGTTTAGCTTATAGAAGCCACGTCCTGATTGAAACGACAGAAGAGCAGAACAGTATTGATCAGCGCGTCACATTTTTGTTCAATCAATGGCTGATGCAGGGTGAAATATGTTTATGCCTTAGTTTAGAAAATAATAATGTTAGCAAGGCTTCAGCTGTATAGGCGTCCCAATCTAAGTGAGCCTGATGCCAGGAACAAAGGTTAAGCTTCGTTTTCTCGACATCTCGATAAAATTATTCCATTATCTCGAGAAAACAAAGTTTGTTTTCTCGAGATCTTGATAAAATTAGACTGTTATCTTGAGGAGACAATTTATAAAAATAACGATATTGCACGTCCTCTCTCAGCTTCCGTACAGGCCCAAGCAAAGTCCAAAAACCTTAAAAACTCGCCGTGGGTCTCATTTTTTGTTGAGTTTTCCCTTTTTATTTTAAAACTCCTGCCTGGCCATGTTTTACATCTGGCAACCATGATGTCCCATGGAACGTGACCAAACAAACAAAATGCCATTAAATGACAACACAATTGTGTCATTAAAGTACTTCATCTATAAAAATAACATTTAATTTTCCACAAAAAAAAAATTCCAAAAACACAGACGTGCTTCTACCAAATTCCTAACAGACACAGATATTCATATCTGACAATATCTTCTGTTTCTTTACACCAGTTAAACTCTGCAGTATGTTTGCATGATTGCCTGTTATACATCAAAAGAAGTTAAGTAATCTTTACTTTATATACAGTCAGAATTTTAAGCTTATCCTCTTGAGAGTTGGCCCATGTTGCATCTGTGGTATCATTCATATTATCTGTATTCGTGATGGCATCAATAAAAATTGCTTAATATGCTTAAAAGTGCTTTATTATCACCACCCACCATTTTTAAGAACAGCTGGAATGACAAGAAAATTCTGTTCTTGTAAATTCACTTTTTTTTTTTTTAGAAATGTAATTTTTCTTCAGTGTCTAAATAAACATTACATTTTATTTGCATAAATTACTTGTTTCTATCTAACTAATTGTATTAGAACATATTTTAATATTTCACTATGAATGGCTTCCCATTCAAACTTGCCTGCAAATTTTTTGATCTCTATTAAAGCATTACATCGGAAATGACTGCAAGAGCCACAAAAAAGTGACGCAATTATATCAGCAAAATAACGATGAAATCATTATTCATAACCCTTAAAGCATTATATTCTGAGCCAAAAATGGCAGCAAGGTCATAATGTTGGATTATGAACCACGATAAAGTCATTATTCACAATCCTTAAAGCATTACAATCTGGCCGCCATTTTGTGGCTTTTATAGTAAGCTCGGGTGTATCACCCTAAAAGCCTCAAAATGGCAATGTGATTCCCAAATCATAATTCATAATACTTAAAGCATTATATTCTGGGCCAAAAACGGCAGCAAGGTCATAATGTTGGATTATGAACCACGATAAAGTCATTATTCACAATCCTTAAAGCATTACAATCTGGCCGCCATTTTGTGGCTTTTATAGTAAGCTCGGGTGTATCACCCTAAAAGCCTCAAAATGGCAATGTGATTCCCAAATCATAATTCATAATACTTAAAGCATTATATTCTGGGCCAAAAACGGCAGCAAGGTCATAATGTTGGATTATGAACCACAATAAAGTCATTATTCACAATCCTTAAAGCATTACAATCTGGCTGCCATTTTGTGGCTCTTTGACATAAGTTCAGATATATCACCCCAAGAGCCTCAAAATGGCAATGTGATTCCCAAATCATGATTCATAATACTTAAAGCATTATATTCTGAGCCAAAAACGGCAGCAAGATCATAATGTTGGATTATGAACCACAATAAAGTCATTATTCACAATCCTTAAAGCATTACAATCTGGCTGCCATTTTGTGGCTCTTTGACATAAGTTCAGATATATCACCCCAAGAGCCTCAAAATGGCAATGTGATTCCCAAATCATGATTCATAATCCTTAACATGTTATATCTAAACATACCATAAAAGCCACAAAACAGCAATGCCATTATTTCACCAACAGAACGCGAAAATCATTATTCATAGTCTTTACTGGAAAACGCATACTATACATTCAATTTGTCAGATGTTGCAAACTAAGCAGTTTGAGAATACAGCTCCAGTGTAATAACTGCAGGTATTCCCATAATTGTTATTGCAACCCACTTCCTCTCATAAGCAAAAGAAAAGAAAACACAAACTTCCAAACAATTAATGGCTACACAATGTATACCCTGCATAGCTATGGTACATGGTACTCACTAGCAGTCCTCTTCCTTAATGCCTTTCCTTAATCCCATAGACCAAAAGGTTTATGTATTGCAAATTATTTTAATTTCCACCCTAGGGATGATTTTTTTTTTTAATTTTTTAGCAGCAAAACAATGTGAAGTACGTAATCTCAATAAAGCAAGTCAAGGGTGATATTGTCAGTGGTGGAGTGGCGCTTACCCACTTATGTCCTATTGAGAATTAACACAACACCTTCTGAAAATAGTCAACTCGACTCTAAAGTGCATAAGAGAAGCAGTGCCTGGGATAAAGTTGGGGGGAAGGTGGGGGGGGGGGGGCGGGACTTCACAAAAAGAAGTGTGCAAGAAAAAGTAGGCTGGGGGGCACAGATAAGCTCCTCGCCCATTAAGAATTAACACAACGCCATTCACATTTGAGGCAGGATTGGAACATCGATTATTAAAAAGAAGTGTGCAAGAAAAAGCAGGCGGGTGTACAGATTAGCTCATTTGCCCATTGAGAATTAACACAACGCCAATCACAAATGGGACAGGCAGCAGGGCGTCAATTAAGTAAAAGAAGTGAGCAAGAAAATACAGGCGGAAGGGCACAGACAACCGCAAAATTAAACCCTCACAGAAGTGGCACATTTTTGTCTCTGGGTCACATTCCCCATATTGCACTGGACAACAAATGTTTTCAACAATATATCTTCCCGACATAGTTTTGGTGATTATGAAGGAACACTTCAAGCTGAACACAGTGATAATGTTAGATTGACTATTATCACATAGGAATTTGGAGAAACATAAAATTAACTTTTATCGAATGTAGGGTGTTTAATCACTTAATGATGCATTAGTCAATTGAGCTAAAAAGGTTTTGCTGCTGATTTTCATTTGTACTGAGCATCTGATGAATCTCATTTCAGCGTCCAACAATAGTCGGCTAATGCTTGCTCTAACACCACTTTTCCATTATGGTAATGTCCCAGTTAACCTTTCCCATGTTCATCACTGACTGCACCAAGACTAGCAGGGAAGACGTCCAAGTGTGAAATGCAGAAAATGGATCACGAGCGACATGTTGCACTTGCACACATGTTGTCAACCAGCTGGATGTAGTTTGGTGTTCTATAGTTGCCAAAAGAATTCTCAACAAACATCCTTGAACGCCATCCATGTGATTTCCTTCGGCCACACTAGCAGATCTTCAAACCACTAGTTGCGTTGTGTGATTTGTGCACCAATAAAAATGTCTTTCTTAATCTTGGCATCGGTAACTCGAGGAAACTTTTGTTTCAGACAATGAACTCCTTCACCTTCCTTGTTGATCGCCTTCACAAAATGTTTTTATCAGTCCAGGTTTTATAAGACGTGGAGGCAAAAATATCTTTGTTGGGTGGATAAGTGGTTTATGGTGGCCAGTTCATTTTAACGTAATGTGACTCTTATGCAGTCCTTAGTCTATCCGAGGTCCATTTCTAGTATTCCAGGGCCAATACTTTAAGGTCACCGCAGATATTCCAGATGTAGTTGTTGTACTGTATATGTTCTGTATACTTATAATATGCAAGGAAATTACAAAATAGGAAAGTGCAATAAAACAGTTAATGTCAGGAAAATCTAAAGGTGATTTTATAATCAGCAGACCAGAACCTATGAGATACACCAAAAAGCGTTCAGGAAGCAAAATTTTTGTTGTCTAGTGTAATATTTGAATGAATATTTTATATTTCCTGTTTCACTGTTTTTCCCTCTTCATGTCAGAATGCAATTTATAGTGTAACCCACCATTATTACTTCTGCCTGTTAGACGTGAAATTACATGTGATATGAACAGAAGCACAGCTTCCGAAATATTTCTAAATGGAGAAAATGAGCTTCTTAAGCATAAGATGGACACACTTGTCAACTGATATTGGTGCTATACTAGTGTGACAGGGCTTCAGGCAGTTCAAAGATTTTCATTTAAACATCCACAAATGGAAGATGACACATGAGGCTGGGGAGCACTTGGAGTTTTGCTCGAGTATGCAGTTTCAGATCAGATGCCCTTCTCTGCTTCCTGTACATTTTAAATGCTTCCATCTGACTTAGGAAACAATGAGGTGGGCATTTACAGCCTCCCCTCAGGCCAGATCATACGGGGTCTGCTGTGCCTGCTTCCACTAACATAGTATCATTCATGCCCCCTGTCACCAACAGGCAAAATCCATCCGGCCTTCAAAATGAGATAAACAACAACCACAATACAAAGAAACAAACCACATTCTTACTAAGACCCCACCTCTCATGACATATGGATGAACTGTACAAGATAGAAAAAAAAATTATAAAGAATTAGATATAGGAAAGCGAGCCAGAGCACATTCATAGACATGCAGGTCTCTGGTGCCATCCCCTTATAAAGCCAATAGTGAGCCAGTTAATGCAGTCCTGGCCATGAGCGAGGATCCCTGCCTTCAGAACGTGTGCTTTCAGTCAAGCATGAAGGGAAGCTCTGTCATCTGTACGGCCGCTCTTGCCTGTGCCAAAAATAGGCAGAAACAGAGAATGATGTCTAAGTGAGAATCCCTCCCAGTACGTCACAATTGTGCCCTCTACCATTTTCTGCCAAGGTGGATTAATAGAATAGCAAGCTGTTTCCTCTGTATGTGGCATGGGGGCTGGGATCTAACGTACGGTGGCCCGGCTGGGACACAATGACAAAGTGCTCTAGGGTGTGCTGTGCAGATAAACAGATGAAAGGTGCTATATCATAGATAGATAGATAGATAGATAGATAGATAGATAGATAGATAGATAGATAGATAGATAGATAGATAGATAGATAGATAGATAGATAGATAGATAGATAGATAGATAGATAGATAGATAGATTTTAAAAATTCTAATCATGAAAATCTTTTGCATGGTTATTTGATCTCTATCATTTGGGAATAATTTAGAAAAAAGTATCTCATAAATTATTTTTTTTTTAAATATAAACAACATCACTCTAATGGCCAGTTTAACTTCTACACACACATACTTCCTCCATTGTAGGCCTTTTTTTTCTTCTTCCTATGGCTGCCTCAAAGAGGATTGCACCAGTGCTGCCCAGTCCTTTCAAAAGACACCTGTCCAACTAAAGAAGAACACGATCGTCACGGTCTGAGCTATCACGGCAGGCGACCCTTAGGGTGGTTTCAGAATTCAGTGCTCCAGCCACGGAAGAAGCCTTTGGCAGCCAGTGCCTCTTTGAAAGTGACAGTCAGAGAGTTAATGGTGACATCCGTCACTGTGATCTCACCCGGTGACATTACGGGGTTCCAGCCGCCTTCCACACTGCCGCCTGAGAGAAACAAAAGCAAGAACAAAAAATGAGGGTCATGGACATTCATCACAAATTAATTCTTTTCTCCCTACTTTTGTTACACACAGTGATAGATAGATAGATAGATAGATAGATAGATAGATAGATAGATAGATAGATAGATAGATAGATAGATAGATAGATAGATAGATAGATAGATAGATAGATAGATAGATTTTAATCTTAGCGTAGTAGGCAGGATAAGAGATAGATAGATTTTAATCCTATTATTGTAGGGATAGCATAGATAGACAGACAGACAGACAGACAGACAGACAGACAGACAGACAGACAGACAGACAGACAGACAGACAGATTCTGCAGACACTTCACAGAGGACAACACCATAATATAGAGATAAATACGGTGAGTTTAGAAATTCTTCAGTACTCCTCACGTTCTACACACTATATTGTGTTGTAAATTTAATTTTAAATGGACAAATTTTTTACCATCAATCTAAAACTCAATAACCCATAATGACAAGGTGAAAATGCTGAAAAGGGTTTCAAATTTGTTAAAAATCACAATCAAATTTCTTCTTCACAGAAGTTTTCAGACCCAATCTTGTGCCACTCCAAATCGTGTTCAGATACATCCTGGTTGCTTTAATTCTCCTTGAGATGTGTGTAGAACTTGATTGGAGTCTACCTGCTGCAAACTAAACTGACTGGACATCACTCAGAAAGGCTTATGCCTGTTTATATAAGATCCAATAATTCACACCACATGTCAGGACAAAATCCAACCTATGAAGTCCAAGGAACTTCCTGTAGGACTCTGTGATCAAGTTGTGATGAGGCATACATTGGGGCATAGGATAAAAAAAAACATTTTTGGAAGCTCTCAGTGCTCAAGAATTGTGAAAGGGAAGACGTTTAGACAGTATGGTCCATGGTCGATGTGTCTTAACAGCAGTTTCATGTGGCTTTATCAGTAAGAACATTCTGGTAAGAAAGATGACTAGGTCAGCCCAAAGACCAACTAGCAGATGATCGTGAACCAATAGCACACCATGGACCACACTTTCAAATGACTATTCTAGAGGGAGACTACGTCCTCAAAGACTTTTGTACAAAATGGGCCATTGTGACACTGCTGGCCTGCTGATTAATCTTGAACATGATTGACTATTTAAAGTTGACAGGTCTTCAGTGTAAAGCAGACTATGATAAGTGTACCCTAAGACATTCATGTTTAAATAGTTGTCCTGTGCCGCACCCTGGTGGACATGTCAAGTTTATCCTGTTTAAATCTTTTAAAAATAAAAGGCAACTGTTGACACAGGATTTGGTATTTTGGTGATAAACACTGTGTAATATACCTAACGTGTAGGCAGAGACAGTATATTGCACCTCTAGGTGGACTGAAAAATCTAAAGCTACAAGCACAAAGGAAGACCCCAGTGCAAATACGCTGACCATTCAAGACTCAAACCCCTCATGTCTGCCATCAATTCCATCCCATAAGTTTAAAATGGCACACATGCAATTTCTCTAGATCTCCTAAAGACACCCAGTTGTCTCAGTACCAACCGTTGAGTATCTGTTCCCTTTGTGGTGTCCCGATGTTTTCGGTGTCCCAGCTCTCTGCCAGTCCTTCGCTTTGAGTTTCCAGGTATTCCACCGAGGGGTGTCGAGGCCCTAGCCGCAGAAAGGTCGGCATGCCCCTCTTGTACTTTCGGCGAGTTGCTGTTGCCAGCCGCCTGTAGAGGGCTTGGCTCTGTTGTGGCCGCTCCTGCCTCTCTTCCTCGTCATCTTCATCCTCCCTGTGGTTACGGACCTCCTCCCTCAGCGTGCGTGTCAGGGAGAGCCTCAATCGGGGCGGTGGCTTCACCTGCACCTTGTGGGCGCTGCGCAGGTCCATCCCGTACATCCGCTGTGGAGGGCAACAAAAGGACAAACATCCAGTGAATGGAGAGAATCAGAGTGACCCACCAATAAAGGTTCAAAAGGATACTCCTCTAATTGACCTTCTGGAAATGAGCCCACTGTCACACATGTACGAATAGGAGGGATCAGAGTGGACCAAATGGAGGTAATTACCCGCCTGGCCAGGGGGTGGCGGGGTGCACTAAACCTACCCCTGTTATCTCTGCAGGCCAAACACGGGAAAACGCCACTTCCGGCTCCGGTGCCCAGACTGACATCACTTCCGATTCCGGCCAAATGACATCACTTCCGCTTTTCGGCTTATAAAGCTGACATCTTTTTTAATCTCCACAGTTCAGTTTGGAACTCAATGAGAACACATCTGATCCTGTTTCTATATCCTTTTGCTGTCAGGGACAATATACAAGTGGCTGCCCCAAACCTTTTTCGTGTGTTGAGACTGATTCTTTCACACCACTTACGGAGTCTGTAAGATTAACAGGTGACAGATTCAGCGATAAAGTGACAGACTGAGTCACAACTCATTAGGAGATGGTAACAGTGAGGCAGAAGCACTAAGTCTCAGGTGAAGCATCATCTCTCTTTGGAGAGTTTGAAAGTTCTCCCTAAGTCTATGGCTAGCTGCTCACCTTAAACTGTCCTAGTATCAGTTTCTGGGTGGTAGTGTCAGGGCTGTCTTAACATCATTATAGGCCCCCCCCGGCAAAGCAATGCACTGGTGCCCCTACCTACAAAACCACTTAGCAAGTCACAACATACATAGATTAGGATGGAGTCCCTGGGAAAATGTCCAGTATGCCCATGTGTTAAGATGGCTCTCGGTAGTGTGGCCTATGGAGAACAGATGCTCCATTCAACATCGCTCACCAACTCATGATGACCCTGGATTAATCTGGTATGAAACTTAATGAATGAATGGATGGATGGATATTAGGCTATTCCCACAACCTTGAACTGGATTAATGTGGTATGAAACTGGATTGAGTTAAATTAATCTATTTTGAATCCGGATGGGACACCCGATTATTTCCATGACTCTGAACTTCATTAGGAAGGAGAGTTAAGAGAGTTTGAAACTGGATGGCTGGCTGGATGGATGGATGTGACCATGAAGTGGATTCATCTGGTCTAAATCTGGACAAATGGATAGCAGATTGCTTTGGATACGTGTCCATGTATCCAAAGGGCAACCCAACAAAGACCTAAGACAGAATGTGGCATGGCACTACCTAACTTTGAATTTTATTACTGGGTAGCAAATATACAAGCTATAAAAATCTGGACATTGACATAAATAAATGAACATACACAGGCTTGGTCCACAATAGAAATAAAATCCTGCAGTACTTCTTTATATTCCTTGCTTTATACCGAAATAAGTACAAATTATCGCCAATATACTAATTACCCAATTGTCCTTCATTCATTCAGAAAATGGAACCAATGTAGGAAGTACTTCAAGATAGAGAAGATTTTATCTGTGGCACTTTTGCACGAGAACCACCTTTTTCCACCCTCTCAAATATACACAATTTTTAATGTCTGGAAAACATTTGGGATTAAATCACTTAGAGATTTGTACATAGACAACTCTTACGAACAATTACAGTCCAAATTTAACTTTCCAGCAACACATTTCTTTCACTACTTCCAAATTAGAAACTTTGCTAAACAAAACCTACCCAATTCCCCTCACCTACCTCTGTGCCGTAAAACATTTCGATCAGTCTTGAGGACTCAGACAGCATTTCTATAATATATAAAAACATTTTACAGTCCCTCCCTTTCAAAGATCCCAGAGTACACTGGGAAAAGGATTTCTCACTCAACATTTTAGAAAAGGAGTGGAAGGCAGCCATGCACAGAATTCAATCAAGCTCCATATGCGTAAACCATACAATTATTCAACTTAAAATTATATATTGGGCACATCTGTCTCATTTAAAATTGTCCAAAATGTTTTCAGGACAAGACCCAACCTATGAACGTTGCAATCGAGCTCCAACCTCATTAGGCCACATGTTTTGGGCCTGTACCAAATAAACTTCTTTCTGGACCAAAATCTTTAAATGCCTTTCAGACAGCCTTGGTGGCACAATCCCCCCTTTTCCACTAACAGCCGTGTTTGGTGGGCTCCCAGTGAGGCTAAAAATGGAGAAGGAAAAACAAACTGCAATTGCTTTTATTACACTATTGGCACATAGACTTATTTTGCTCAATTGGAAGAATCCTAACTCACCTATTCTAAGTCAGTGGGTAACCGATGTTATATACTATTTGAAACTGGGAAAAATTAAATTCTCACTTAGAGGATCTGTAGACAACTATTTCAAAACCTGGCAGGATCTGATCAATAACATTTTAGAATAAGCATTTAAATGGAGGAAGCGGATTCTCTTTCCTTTTTTATTCTATTTATTTATTTATTTATTTTTCCTACTATTAAAGTTTTACTCTGTTGGCCTAGCTCTCTTTCTCATAGGTGGGGATTGATTTGTTTCGAACCTAGTTTTTTAAAACTGAACTTGCTTGTATGAAATGTTATTTGATTTTAATAAATTTAATAAAATATTTAAAAAATAATAATAATTAAAAAGAAGATTGCTGTCATCGCCCTAAACTGGATTAACTCTTTCAGGGCGGATGTTGACTTTTGTCGACAGCAGGGGTTGAGGGCGATAGACAGCTGTAAATGTCAATAAAACTTAACACTGTGTTATCGGTAGACCCTCTACAGTAATCCCTCGCTACTTCACGGTTCACTTTTCGCGGATTCACGACTTCGCGGATTTTATATGTAAGCATATCTAAATATATAACGCGGATTTTTCGCTACTTCGCGGGTTTCTGCGGACAATGGGTCTTTTTACTTCTGGTACTTGCTTCCTCAGTTGGTTTGCCCAGTTGATTTCATACAAGAGATGCTATTGGAGGATGGCTGAGAAGCTACCCAATCAGAGCATGTAGTTAAGTTCCTGTGTGCTGCTGATTGGCTCAGCGACGGAGTGCTGCATTAACCAGGAAGTCTCATCTCACTCATTCAGCATTAACGTGCTCCTGCTACTGCTTCAGGGGCCGTGTCCAAGCGCCAACAGAAGATGCAAATGATTGCAGAAAAGGTAAAAGTTTTGGATATGTTGAAGGAAGGGAACAGCTACACCGCTGCAGGACACCATTACAGCATCAATGGGTCCACGATTCTTTTTATTTAAAAAGGAGGAAAAGCATATAAGATCTACGGCCGCAGTGTCCTTTAACCAGGGCGCAAAACGAGTTGCAAGTGGACGTGATAAGGCAGTAGTCTGGATGGAATCTGCTTTAGGAATCTTTGCAACAAGGTCGATGACGTCATGACCGCCTACAAGCTGCTACGTGTACTTCGCTATACAGTAAGTGTAAACTTATCTACCAATTTCATATTGCTTAGCAGTTGTCCCTGTTATTAATAGAGTAAAGGGTGGGTTGTAAACAATACAGGGAGGGTTTGAAAACGTCCAAATACACGTTAAATAATTAAATAAATATGGTGTCCCTACTTCGCAGAAATTCAGTTATCGCGGTCGGCCTTGAAACCTATCTCCCGCGATAAGTGAGGGATTACTGTATACCACAAGGAAGTTTAATTCTCATTGACATGACGTCGAATAGCTGCGTGTGTGTGAGTAGCGTAGTGTAAACAATGTCTAGAATGGCATCGACGTTGGACGAGAGAGTGAAATGAATTCACAAAGCAAAAAACTCTGTGTGCATTATTTATTTATTTATTTTTGTGCATTATTACTGAATCAAACTCTGACTTATCAAACTCTGATTTGGATGCAAGCGATCTGGAAACTGAAAATGAAAGACAGGTAACTGTTTTTATTTTCCAGAAAGTGCCTTTCAGTTTATAAGTGATGAGACAAACAGTATGGATTAGTCTGTGAATTTTCACACTGTGGAGGCTCCTGGAACATAAAACAGAGTGACATTTGTTATATAAATAAGGATTTTATGTTGATTTGTGTGTGAAACTATTGCTTTGTGTGCTTTTTAGAAAACAGAGTTTTTTTATTCAACTCCGGGTGAAAAGAAAAAAAAAATTTTTCCTAAAAGAGTTAAGAAAGAGAATGGATATCTCAATAAATGCATGGATGAGTGAATCTTAGATCATCCTCCTGACCTTAAACTATATTAATATGGATAAACTGAACTGGATTGAAAGAAAAGAGCCCCTGAAAATAGGTGGACCAAATCTCATATATAAACGTCTACGTGTGGAAGTGGGTGTGTCTGTCTGTCCGGCCCAGAAATGAGAGGTGGAGTCGGGGTAAGGGCTCCGCCTCCGAGGAAACAGAAAACTCGCTTAGCTGCTAATAACACAAGCGAGGTGAGCACATCAGCAAAACAAAACCTCAGAAGAAAGACAAAGTCACTTAGCCGCTAACATCGGCAAAACGGTATCCCTTTTTCTTTTCCTCCCGCTGCTAATCTATCTATCTATCTATCTATCTATCTATCTATCTATCTATCTATCTATCTATCTATCTATCTATCTATCTATCTATCTATCTATCTATCTATCTATCTATCTATCTATCTATCTATCTAATACACAAGCGAGGCGAGCACATTGGCAAAACGTAACCTCCAAAGAAAGACAGTTGCTTAGTGGCTAATACACAAACGATGAGAGCACGTCGAAAAAATGAAACTATCCTAGGAGAGAGATGCCCAGAGTAGTTCCTTTCAATTACCTAGATTTCAATTTTTTATCTGACGATTTCAATAGCTTCTAGGACCCCAGGCTTTTTACAGCACAGGCTTACACAGCTAGTCTTATATATAAACGTCTACCTGTGAGAAGTATGTGTGTCTGTCTGTCAGGCCAGGAAGTGAGGGGTGGAGTCGGGGTAAGGGCTCCGCCCCCGAGGATACACAAGCAAGGCCAGCACGCCAGCAAAATGAAACCTCTGAAGAAAGAGGCACTCGCTTAGCGGCTAAGACAGAAGCAAGGCCAGCACATTGGCAAAACGGTATCCCTTTTACTTTTCCTCCTGCCGCTAATACAGAAGCGAGGTGAGCATGCAGGCAAAAGGAAACCCCAGAAGAAACACAAAGTCGCTTAGCCGCTAATGCACAAACAACGAAAGCACGTCAGCAACACGAAACCTCCTAGGATGCCCAGAAGAGTTCCTTTCAATTACCTGACATTCCTACATTTCAGTTTTCTTTTCTGACAATTTCAATAGTTTCTAGGACCCTGGACTTTTTACAGCACAGATTTACACAGTTAGTATATAAATACATGTCTGTTGTTCCTAAATGGCTCCTACGATATTTTTGGTGAAACCCTTAAATTAAAACTGAAAGTCTACACTTCAATCACATAATGATTGCTTAATTTCAAATCTGTTGTGGTGGTATACAGAGCCACAATTATGAAAATAGTATTACTGTCCAAGTACTTATGAACCCAATAGTGTTGTTCATCTCTCACCACTTTGGACTTCAGTTCGGTACCTAGCTGGGGCGTCTCTGTGTCGAGGGTGCACATTCTCCCAAGCTGGATACTGAACTGACTGGGCATGAGAACATCTTGTGATGGACTGACAATACAGGCATGGTGTCCGCTTTAGGTCCCGTGCTGCCATCTTATGTAAAAATGGTCACAAGTTCTTGTTTTATTTAGCCCGCACCCACCTCAACAACAGCAACCCTACCTGCAAAACAAGTCTCTTTTTGGGTTTTGGTCCTCGTTTTCTGTTCCCTAGTGTCCGATCACGTTGTTCCCTGGAAGACAGAAGACATAAATCGTTTAATCCATTCAGCAGTCTGAAGCTTTCATACAACAGCTATAAAAAATTCAACCCTTGTATGAATGGCCCTCCATGTTAAACCGAGCCCACTGTTTCGACTCATACTCTTCTTTATTAAGAAAAAAAAGTTTCTTTTCAGATTCTGCCACAGCTTTTTTACCCTATCAGAACATCACTATTCAAATAAAAAACATATTCAAGGTTTCATTAGCAATAATAAACCATCATCTCTGCTCCCACACAAGAGGTAGTTGACCTGTTGGTCCAAAAGTTGGACAAGCACACAAGTTAGCTGGCTATTTGGATTTCTGATGGGAACAAATCCTCAGGTTACCCCCAGGTGGGACCATTTTATTTATCCACTACTTACTTCTCCTCATATGCCAGAACTAGCCGAGGGTCCAAAATGTGATCCTCTGGTTCCCAGGTGCTGTACCTGGCAAAAACAACCAACAGGTTAACCGGCCAATCAGATCATATTTCATACAGTGGGCCAAATACATGACAAGGACATGAAATGATGACATGACAGGATGGACTGCAGAAACATCTCAGGGAGTCTTTAGAGCAGGGTCACCGATTTCTACAGTCAGTGATCTTCACACCCATCCCCTCAGCCACTCTATTCTACTGTCTACTAAATGCAAACTGACAGGGAGCAACGACTTACTTATAAATGAAGGTCACCCTTAACCTATCGGAAAATTGAAACAAAGACTGGTGTAGTGAACATTTGAAGCTGCTTGATGAATCGTCGTGATTAACTGGTGAGAAGGGAAACCATGAAAATGTGAAGTCCACGCTGCAGACGCCCTAAGCCTACTAGCACTTTACGAGACTGAGAGTCACGCTGTGGGCGTCTCAGCACCGGACTCAGTTAGTCTTTTAAACGGTCATCAATACAAATACAGGGTGAGGCAGAACAGGATGGACGTCTTTGAAATGGCTAGAACTCACCACTAGATGGAGTGACAGATGTGCGGTAGGTGGCGTTAGGTTTGCGAAGTCTTAGCATTTTTTATTTTCTTTTTAGTTGAAGCGATGGAGCCATGGACGATAGAACACCACGTTTTTGCGTACGACTGTTTTGTCAAGAACAACCAATCTATTACCGCAGTTCAGCGTGAGTTTCGTTGCCATTTCAATATCCACAGAAATAAAGCTGTTCCCGCTCGTAACACTATCCTACGTTGGGTTAAAGCACTTTGTACACGAGGTACACTAATGAACAAAAGACCGTCGGGGGTTACACGAATGGCACACACCCCTGAAAATGTTGGAAACGTACGACTAGCCCTGCTGCGCAGTCCAAGTCGATCTGCTCGGAAGCATTCTTCTGAACTTGACCTCAGTAATAGTTCGGAGCGCTATATCGAGATGATAAACAACTTCTTTTTACGTGAATTATGACGAAAACGGCGTGTGGTTTCAACAGGATGGGGCGACAGCCCACACAGCTAGAGCATCAATGGATGTTATTCGCCCTCTCTTCCCTGGTCACCTCATTTCCAGGTTTGGTGACATTCATTGGCCTCCTCAGTCCCCTGACTATCCATGTGCGATTATTTCTTGTGGGGTCACCTCAAGGCACATGTATACGAGCATAAGCCCCATACATTGGAGGAACTGAAGGAAGCCATTCGCGTGGAAGTCGCCCAAATCGACAGAGTGATGTTGAAAAGAGTGGAGGCCAACTTCCATGAATGCCTTCAGAAATGCATCAGTGATAACGGACAACACATGGGAGATGTTGTTTTCCACACTTGATTTTGTCAAATGCTATTTCAATATGAACTCAAATCTTTCAATAAATTTCTTTGTAAGAAAAAATTAACAATTTTGTGATTTTGTAAAAAACGTCCGTCCTTTCTGCCTCACCCTGTATAAGAAACATAAAAATCAGGAGTGGTCTCCCCAAGACTTTCTCGTACACTCAGATATGGGGATGGATATTTGAGGAGTAAACAGCAAGACCATGATTATATGTTTATGTACATTAAAGAGAAATGAGTTTTCTCTGCAGGGTGTCTGGGCTCTCCATTAAAGATAGGGTGAGAAGCTCAATCATCCGGGAGGGGCTCAGAGTAGAGCCGCTGCTCCTCCGCATCGAGAGGAGTCAGATAAGGTGACTCGGGCATCTGATCAGAATGCCTCCTGGACGCCTCCCTGGTGAGGTGTTCCGGGCACGTCCAACCTGGAGGCGGCCCCGGGGAAGACCCAGGACACGCTGGAGGGACTATGTCTCCCGGCTGGCCTGGGAACACCTTGGGATTCTCCCGGAAGAGCTAGAAGAAGTGGCCGAGGAGAGGGAAGTCTGGGCATCTCTGCTCAAGCTGCTGCCCCCGCGACCCGACCTCGGATAAGCGGAAGAGGATGGATGGATGGATGGTACATTAAAGAGCCATCAACAAGAAATCAAATCAAATTAATAATATATTGAACAATTATTATAAAAGTAAAGTTGAATAAATCGGACTCTGCAGCTGCATGAGCAAAAATTAAAGTACCACTTTCAGTTAGCGGAAATAGCCCAAAAGTTGATAGAAATCTACGTTTTGTACCGAATACTTGTATGCAAAATTTGGTTGACCTAAGAGAAATCGTACTCAAGTTATCATGTTTACAGACACACACACACAGACAGACACACAGACATAATTCCCAAAAATTGTATTTTTGGACTCAGGGAGGTCTAAAACAAATTCTCGAAATTTAATTTGTGGAGGATTCCAATACTTTACCTATACTTTGTATACGAGAAAGTCAAGGAGGTCTAAAAGGTCGAGATTCATCAAAATCTCGACATTGAATCTTTTGACGATTACAGTACTTTCCCTATACGAGAAAGTAGAAAAGGAAACTCCATTACATTACATTTCTAAATCCAAAGGATGTTCTGGGCCTGTTTGTAAGCTCTTCTAAAGAAACTGAAAGATTGGAGTAAAGGTGCATGATTATTTATATTTGATTGTTCTCATGTAAAACACAAATAGAAGTAGAAATGAGGTTGACTTACGAGCGGCACTTTATAATCAATACACTCAACATCTGAACAGCAACTTACTTGGGTGGCCATCCTTTCCACTTCAAGAGATACTCAACCTTCCCCTAAAAAAATAAGAAAGAAAGAAACAGAGAAAGAGAGAGGCTGAGAATTGAGGTTATGAAGCAAGCAAAACATTCAGATTCTTTACCAGTGAAAGGAAACTTCTAAAGAATGCAATCACAGGTGGAGAAGAAAAGAAAAGAAAAGAAAAGAAACACTAAAGGGACAGGAGATGTTACAAGAGAGAACCATTAGAAAGGAGAACTGCCAAAGGAAATCACTTTGAAAAAGGCAGCGTGAGAAGTCAGGATTGTTTATAAAAATACACTTGATTATGATAAAAACAGACATGTTTTAGCTTTTAACACTTGAATCCAGGGGTGTCCCAGTGGTAGTGCTGTTGTCTGGCAGTAAGGAGAGACCATGGGTTCACGTCTCTGGTCCTCCTCGCATAGCGTTTTCATGTTCTCTCTGTGAGTCTCCTCCGAGTACTCCAGTTTCCTCTCACTGTCCAAAGAGCTGAATTCTCAAAGTTAAATTGTCCCTGGGGTGTGTTTGTTGTCTGGGCATGTGTGCGTTCACCCTGCGCTGGACTGGCGCCCTGTCCAGGGTTTGTTCCTGCCTTGTGCCCTGTGCTGACTGGGGTAGGCTCTAGCACCCTGGCCTGGACTGTGCGGGTTTGAACATGACACGACGCTTGAATCCACAAATTTGGCCAAATTAAAGTAGAAATTTTCTCCATATGTTGTATAGACCCAAACAATAATGACCCTAAAAACCCTACAGTATGTGCTGAGGAATGAGTATGCAATTGTTTTTCAGCTATTAATATATAAAAGTCACATTTAAAAATGAAAATTTTAGCTACAGCAAGAGAGTTAATGTTCAAAAATAGAATATATCATTACATGATATTGCCCAACCTGTTTAATCCTATTAACAGGTACATAATCTCTATATACGTATATAAAATCCAAGGTCTGTCTGTCTTCTGTCTGTATGTCTGTTCGCTTTTCACGAGAGAACTACTTAATGGATTTAGATCGGGTTTTTTCTATAATTTGCTTGAACATTCCGGTTGAATTTGAGACTTCTCTCATCGCACTAAGTATCATAATGCGGCACCGATTTATTTGCGCAAATCCTAGAGAGACGCTGTGGGCCCAGAGTTGGGAGCCGGTCAGGGCCATCTTCACTCACACGCCAGCCGCTGTTCGAGCCGCTCTACCTATCGCCACGTGTTACAGCGTACCTTACCTCCGCTTAGCTAGTGATACCTGTTTGTTCAGCAGACATTAGCATCTAGAAATTGTTTAGGAGTAACATTTGACATTTTTGAGATAGAGATTACATCTACATGTGTGTTATAGAAGGTACCTGCTCATTAGCATTGATATCACGGCCATGTGCTCTTCTCCCTAATGGGGGGATGCTCTCCCGTCAGAGCTCAACACGATCAGATACGGTGGCAACGTTTGATGTTGGAGCGTACCTACCTTCCAATTGACCAGAGATACCTTGCCAACTTTTTACATTTTTAGCAAAGAGATCACAGCTACATTCTCGCCCAAATAGCAAAACCAAAAATATTGTATATCAAGAGGCTCTTGGATACAAAAGCTATCAATATAAATTCTTTTCAATACAAATTATTATATATATTTTTAATTTTTTTTATTGATTTTTAAAGTTTGTCCTGTTTCACTACTACGCGGGTGGTGACGCGGTAGACAGCTAATATAATACAATATAATATAATATAATATAATATAATATACTATAATATAATATAATATAATATAATATAATATAATATAATATAATATAATATAATATAATATAATATAATATAGTGTTTCTCAACCTTCAAGTATTTGCGACCTGAGTTTTCATAACAGTTTTAATCGCGCCCCCCCTAATAATTTTTTGAAAGGAGCCCACTAATACCAATTTGTTCTTTTTTAATTAATGATATATCATAGATGCATATTTTATTATACCTACTTAACTTTCATCGACATTTATCTAACTCTATATTTATTTTTCTAGTATCAGGATGTAGTTTAATTTGTTTTGGTTTCAATAGATGTATTTTTCGTATTTTTGATTCTTGTTTTTTTTTTTTCACAATTGAGAACCACTGATATAATATATGAATTCTGTGAATTTCCCCTTGGGGATTAATAAAGTATCTATCTATCTATCTATCTATCTATCTATCTATCTATCTATCTAATATAATATAATATAATAAACCTCAGTGACCCTGTGTAAGGATATAGCGGGTTGGACAATAACTGACTGACTGATAATATAATATAATATAATATAATATAATATAATATAATATAATATAATATAATATAATATAATCCATCCACTATCCAACCCACTATATCCTAACTACATGGGGGTCTGCTGGAGCCAATCCCAGCCAACACAGGGCGCAAGGCAGGAAACAAACCTAGGGCAGGGTGCCAGCTCATCGCAGGGCACGCACACACACACACACCAAGCACACACTAGAGACAATTTAGGACCACCAACACACCTAACCTGCATGTCTTTGGACTGTGAGAGGAAACCCGCGCAGACACAGGAAGAACATGCAAACTCCATGCAGGGAGGATCCGGGAAGCGAACCCAGGTCTCCTAATATAATATAATACAATATAATATAATATAATATAATATAATATAATATAATATAATATAATATAAATATAATATAATATCCAACCCGCTGAGTCCGAACACAGGGTCACAGGGGTCTGCTGGAGCCAATCCCAGCCAACACAGGGCAGGAACCAATCCCGGGCAGGGTGCCAACCCACCGCAGGACACACACACACACACCCACCACACCAAGCACACACTAGGGGCCAATTTAGAATCACCAATGCACCTAACCTGCATGTCTTTGGACTGTGGGAGGAAACCGGAGCGACCGGAGAAAACCCACGCAGACACGGGGAGAACATGCAAACTCCACACAGGGAGGACCCGGGAAGCGAACCCGGGTCTCCTAACTGCGAGGCAGCAGCGCTACCCACTGCGCCACCGTGCCGCCCTATAATATAATATAATATAATATAATATAATATAATATAATATAATATAATATAATATAATATAATAAAAGGTCAAGTGTCTGTGGCTCCGTCCAGTTGCTATGTCTCTGCTATCCAACAGATGGAGCATCACTGACGTTAGCACTGCTTTTATGAATTCTGTACCAATACTGCCAATGTTAACACTCTGGTCTGAGATGATTACTTATGTTTCACCCTGTCTTAGCTGGGAAGAACAGCTAATATAATGTAATATAACTAGCTGTGTAAGCCCATACTGTAAAAATCCCGGGCTCCTAGAAACTTTGGATACTGGCACTTCAATCAATCAATCGCATTGCTTGTGCATTAGCGACTAAGCGAGGTTCTCTCTCCTCGGTGGTTTTGATTTGCTGATGTGCTCACCTTCTTTGTCTATCAGCGGCTAAGCGAGTTTCTCTCTCCTAGTAGGATTCATTTTGTCGATGTGCTTGCCTCACTTGTGTATTGGCGCAAGGATGACATGCAAATTCGTGAAGCGTTCCTTATTTACTGCGGTGGGTTGGCACCCTGCCCGGGATTGGTTCCTGCCTTGTGCCCTGTGTTGGCTGGGATTGGCTCCAGCAGACCCCCGTGACCCTGTTTGGATTCAGCGGGTTGGAAAATGGATGGATGGATGGATGGATGGATAATGGCAGCACCATGGTGCAGTGGTATCCCTGCTGCCTCGCAGTAAAGAGTCCAGGGTCCTCATCCCAGGTTCTCCCTACGTGGAGTTTGTATCTTCTCCTTGTGTCTGTGTGGGCTTCCTCTGGGGTCCAAAAAGAATGTAACAAACTGTACCTCAGATGTTTTAAGTCCCCTTTGGTAAAGGCATCAGCTAAATAATAAGGAAAGGAAAGTAACATTTGGTCCCACCATGGACTGACACCCCAACTGAGTCTGCTTCCAGCCTTGCACTTGTTGCTGCTGAGCAACCCCCCCCCCCCACACACACACACACACACACACACTTCCCCGTGTTATGTTAAATGAAAAGTAAAGCTTCCTATTTCAATATGCTTGTAGATGTGGAGGCCGTTATTGCACTGCCATCTGCCCTGTCACCTCTTGCTCATAATCTGGCCAAAGCCGGTGCCGTAGTCATTTTCTTAACTTTTCACTTACTGTAGGCTGTTAACACATTGAGCGGACTTGAACGTGAGCTTGTACCACCAGTCACAGACCCCTGAAACCAGCTAAGCATCAGCCTACCGAACTGAAGGGCTGCTCCCCCAGGTCAGCTGTCCATTGTGCTGCGGATCACTTGAATATTCATGTGTAGGAAAACTCTGCTAATTACCAGTCCGGCTTATTCTCATTCTCCAAAATCATTACACTACGCGTCACTCCTGCAGTTTTGAGGCCATTCCAAATATTACATCAGAATGCGTTATTTGTCCGTGTGCTGCTGCAATTAATTGGCATGGCCGGGTAGAAGAGGCTAGTTTTGTTATTTCTACCCACATTTAAATGCAAATGTACATCTTTAGCCTAATTTGCATGAATTTGCATGGTCCACATAATCAAATTTCAATGCATTTCCCTCAGCTTCCTCTTCGCATTCAGAGGGCCCTGGGATGTGGGAGCAGGATGCTCCCGGGAAATGAATTGTATTTATTTATTTTTTGCTTTTTGTAACATTCTCAGTTCTGTTTAATTATGTTCAAATTCACGGACTGCATGAACCATCCCGGTCAGCAATGGATGCCAGGCAGCTGTGGACAGGGTTGGCCCGCTCAGGCACACGCTAGGAATCCACCGATCAGTTTGTGTTTAGGGATGAAGGAGGACATCCCGATCAGACCCCACAGACGGGGTGCGGGATTTGAACACATCGGTGAGGAAGAAGCACTAAAGAGTGAGCCTCCATGACGAGCCGTGTTTACATAATAATATAAAAATTGACCGACTCATCCGTCGATAAACCCACCATCAGAACGTGTTCTTTAATTTATGCCAGAAGGAGGTCAAGAACAAAAATCACTAAAGGCCACATCCTGTGGGCATCATAAGTAATCATGAAGGTCAGTGTATTATGAATGATATGTCCTAGGCCTTTATCCTCTGAGGCCAATGAGCCCATTATCAAGTAACTTTAATCGAACTGGTATTCCCTGCTGCCATAACAAGCCTACAATGGCCATCAATATTATCATTTTACATTTGGCAGAGGCATATCCCACAATGCCTCAGGGTTTGTGGCCATTTTTAACATTTCAAACTTAGACAAGGGAGTAGCAAGAAAGGCAGGGGGGGGGGGGTTAACCTCCCAGACTCAGCAAGTCATCTTCTTGGATTTGAACCCCAGGCCAGAACATCATCTGCCCCGATAGATGGGTGGGTTATTTTAATTGGGGTGTACGTATGACTGGACCCCGCAGCAGTATGCCGTTTTGCCAACGGGGTAGATTAATTGGCAGCTCTAAAACTTGGCTCTGCGATGGACTGATGCTGCGTTGCACCCGCTGCTGTGAGAAATGGCTCCAGCACCAGTCCTGAACTGGGTTAAGTGGTTTGAAAATGTCATCTTACGAGCACAGGCAGAGTAAATGGCTGACTTGGGGGTTTTCTGTCCTTCGGGCTGTTAAATGCCTCACTGGGCAGGGGTCAGCCACACTGGTTCTCCTTCTCCATTCACTTCTATCTGCCAAAATGTCTGCTGTGAGATGGAGCACATTCAGACACATCCATCACCCGCATGTCCTCCCTCACCACATCCATAAACCTTCTCTTAGGCCTTCCTCTTTTCCTCTTCCCTGGCAGCTCTATCCTTATTACCCTTCTCCCAATATACTCAGCATCTCTCCTCTGCACATGTCCAAATCAACGCAATCTCGCCTCTCTGACTTTGTCTCCAAACCATCCACCCTCAGCTGACCCACTAATGTCCTCATTTCTAATCCTGTCCATCCTCGTCACACCCAATGCAAATCTTATCATCTGTAACTCTGCCACCTCCAGCTCTGTCTCCTGCTTTCTGGTCAGTGCCACCGTCTCCAACCCATATAACATAGCTGGTCTCACTACCGTCCTGTAGACCTTCCCTTTCACTCTTGCTGATACCCGTCTGTCACAAATCACTCCTGACACTCTTCTCTACCCATTCCACCCTGCCTGCACTCTCTTTTTCACCTCTCTTCCACAATCCCCATTACTCTCTACTGTTGATCCCAAGTATTTAAAGTCATCCACCTTGCCAACTCTACTCTCCCCATCCTCACCATTCCACTGACCTCCCTCTCATTCAGACACATGTATTCTGTTTGTTCCTAATGACCTTCATTCCTCTCCACTTTCTTTCCACTTCTACCAAGCAGCATTATTTCAGGGTCTCTAATCCACCTCACATTCTCCTGTAGCACTAATCACTGATCTCAGATATTTAACTGTTTTTGCTTGTTTCAGTGTATTTCCTCTACAGCCAAAAACTTTTAGGGGCTCATCTATTTCTGAGCAGCATGCCATTGTCTCAGACTTGCTATCATTTTCTCTTAAGTCTTTTACTTTCGGATGCCTTTTGTCAGAGGCAGAGTCTTCCACTACAACCAGATCATCAGCATATACTCCAATATCCATATGTCCAATGGAACGTCTCTTCACACAGATTTACGGACTGTATCCATGGCAATGATTAAAAAAATAATGGACTGAGAGTCTGAGACAAGACCCCTGAAGCAGACCAGATCAGATGACAAAGAATGCTGGGTTTTGATTTCCACCTCTAACTGTTATTTCAGCTCCTTACAGATTTAACAACCCAAATTATCTTTTCAGAAACTCCTTTCCTTCTTGGATTTCAGTACAACACCAGCTCAGGACAACACAAGTCCAAGGTGGTGTTTGAATGCTTATAGTTTAAAAATCAGTGCAAGAGCGCTAAATGGAGGACCTCTGGACAGATGCAGACAATTAGAAATGCCAGGAAGAAATTAGATGATAACAGAGCTATTAATGCAAACATCAACCCTAGTAGGGCTATTAACGCGAAACTCAATCCTAATAAGTTCATGCAGCATATAAGCAGTAAGAGAATGAAGAAGGACAATGGGAAGTGTGTTAAGACCACATATCTGTTCCTTTAAAGAAAATATTATCTCCCTTAATGCCAAACTTAATTATATGCACTTTATACTGTAATTCCAATGTTTATCAGTAGATGCTGCTGTTTTTATTTCAAACACTTCATAGATAGATAGATAGATAGATAGATAGATAGATAGATAGATAGATAGATAGATAGATAGATAGATAGATAGATAGATAGATAGATAGATAGATAGATAGATATTTTAGTATAGTAGGCAGGATAGATAGATAGATAGATAGATATTTTAGTATAGTAGGCAGGATAGATAGATAGATAGATATTTTAGTATAGTAGGCAGGATAGATAGATAGATAGATAGATAGATAGATAGATAGATAGATAGATAGATAGATAGATAGATAGATATTTTAGTATAGTAGGCAGGATAGATAGATAGATAGATAGATAGATAGATAGATAGATAGATAGATAGATAGATAGATAGATAGATAGATAGATAGATAGATAGATAGATAGATATTTTAGTATAGTAGGCACGATAGATAGATAGATAGATAGATAGATAGATAGATAGATAGATAGATAGATAGATAGATAGATAGATAGATAGATAGATAGATATTTTAGTATAGTAGGCAGGATAGATAGATAGATAGATAGATAGATAGATAGATAGATAGATAGATAGATAGATAGATAGATAGATAGATAGATAGATAGATAGATATTTTAGTATAGTAGGCACGATAGATAGATAGATAGATAGATAGATAGATAGATAGATAGATAGATAGATAGATAGATAGATAGATAGATATTTTAGTATAGTAGGCACGATAGATAGATAGATAGATAGATAGATAGATAGATAGATAGATAGATAGATAGATAGATAGATAGATAGATAGATAGATAGATAGATATTTTAGTATAGTAGGCAGGATAGATAGATAGATAGATAGATAGATAGATAGATAGATAGATAGATAGATAGATAGATAGATAGATAGATAGATAGATAGATAGATAGATAGATATTTTAGTATAGTAGGCAGGATAGATAGATAGATAGATAGATAGATAGATAGATAGATAGATAGATAGATAGATAGATAGATAGATAGATAGATAGATAGATAGATAGATAGATAGATAGATATTTTAGTATAGTAGGAAAGATAGATAGATAGATAGATAGATAGATAGATAGATAGATAGATAGATAGATAGATAGATAGATAGATAGATAGATAGATAGATAGATAGATATTTTAGCGTAGTTGGCAGGATTAGATAGATAGATAGATAGATAGATAGATAGATAGATAGATAGATAGATAGATAGATAGATAGATAGATAGATAGATAGATAGATAGATATTTTAGTATAGTAGGCACGATAGATAGATAGATAGATAGATAGATAGATAGATAGATAGATAGATAGATAGATAGATAGATAGATAGATAGATAGATAGATAGATAGATAGATAGATATTTTAGTATAGTAGGCACGATAGATAGATAGATAGATAGATAGATAGATAGATAGATAGATAGATAGATAGATAGATAGATAGATAGATAGATAGATAGATAGATAGATAGATAGATATTTTAGTACAGGCACTATAAATCTTGGGATTTGTTAGATAAGGAAGACTGAGGTTTCAAGGTAACGTTGTCCTAATGATGGTGCTGACATATTGTATGTTCTTCGGCACATGTGAGTAAGCCTTTTACCACACACGTGACAATAATGACCCAAGTATTTTCAACAAACATTCCATACTGCCCCCTGGTGGCCATGCAGGGGTATAGCCACTTGCATAGATGCCCTTCCATGAACCATTATCCTTCTTACATTGTCCCAACTCCATGCTGCCTTTCCTGTTTGCAAATTCCAGTCTCTACAGGGCAACTTTAAACCAGAAATAATCCCAGTGCCATCTAGTGTACAAAAGGTTAAAAGATGCCAGTTTTCACAGAGCCACATAAAGGTTGGGGATAAAGTGCAACCATGAGGGCAAATCTGGTATAGCAAATGCAATAGTGGTGTCCATATTACAAAAGCAGCAGGCAGAACAGCTACCAGAGAGAGTCCAGCACCGGAACGCAGGTTTATTTAAAGAGCCCATCCATCCCTTTTCTGAATTTCTTTAGCCAGAGCAGTGTCTCGAGGAAGCTGGAGCCAATCACAGCAAGCAGCCCTGAACAGGGAGCCAGTCCATCACTGGGTGGACACACACACACACACACACACGGGCCAGTTTAGCATCACCAGTAGACCTAAGGTGCATGGCTTTGGACAGCAGGAGGAAGCCCACACAGACACGGGTTTGGGGGTTCATTCAAACTGCCCACACACCCAGGACATGAACTCCAGTCTCTTTTATCTGAGACAGCAGCACCAGCACTGCACCACCATAATTAAAGAGTCAAAATGGCAAACCTGCACGTGTCAAGTACACTATGAAACAGCTGGGATTTTGCAAGCCCTGCTGTTACAAGTTAATACTTTCTCATGGCAAACACACTTTTTACCAGTGAACTTGGCTTGTAATAATTAAGATTTGTGGTATTTTGATAGAAAAGTGTGGGAACAAATACTATTCATCCAACATGCCGAGCTTTATTTTATATAGTGCCTTTCAAAGTCAGGAATATAACAAAAATAAAAAATAATAATCAGAGGCACAGCAGTATGGGGGGAGCACTTCTTTAAGTATCAAAGACATGTGGAGAATCAAGCCATCAAACTGGATATTATATAGCGCCTTTTCATGGTGAGTGCTATATCACAGATTATTATGAAAAACTCCTAAGCACAGTTTTTGAAAATGTAGAATCCAAAATGAAAAAGTACATCAGACTAATGATTCAACCAGTCACTGTGACTTCCACAGTGGTCACCACGCCATGGCAGAAACCAAAACTGGAGCACAACTAACAGGGTTAAATAAAAGGGCAACACTTGATTTGTAGCCTCTGTAAAGCTGGGAAAACTAATCAACCGGTCAGCCAACCACTGTTTTATATAGTGCCTTTCATAGTTACAATAGCACAAAACACTTTAAAAAGCAAGCAGCACCACAGTTGTATCAGTGTAAGACCTTCTTTTAGCTTCAAAGACCTAACAGGATTATGTTGAGATTATATAGCGCCTTTCATTTTGAGTTCCATATCACCAATTGCTTTGTAATTTCTCATTGTAATATATTTGAAAAAGGTGCAAACTGAAAAGCAAATCAAAGTAATCATTTAGTCAATTGGTGTATTGTGAAATATAGCGCCTTTCACAGTGAACAACATCCAAAGTTACCACCCAGAAATTCAGTCGTTTCACTGAATCAAGAAGACATATCTGGGGACTTGCAGTACATCTTTATCCTTTGTGAGGAAGCAATAAAACCAGTCAATATTGTATATAGTGCCTTTCACAGTCAGGACTATCACTAATAATAATAATAATATGTTTTATTTATATAGCATCTTTCCCATATTCAAGTCACTTAAACATTTTAAAAAGTAAGCAGCACCACAGTAGCACCACTTTTTCAGAATCAAAGACAGAAGTGGATTATTTGGACTATATATATAGCGCCTTTCATAGTGAGTGCTCATAGCACAGATTGCTTTGGAAGGTTTTTATGGTACAATATTGAAAAAAGGTGGAACTCAAAGTGAAAAGCAAATCAATGTAATCATTGAGTCAATCCGTGTATACATGATATAGTGCCTTTCACTGTGAACACCACCCCAAAGTACCACCCAGAGATACAGCCATATAACTGACTGAGTGAGACTGAAGTAATTAGATTAGATTAGATACACTTTATTTAACCCATGGGGAAATTCGGATGCATACAGCAACAGAAACATAAAAAGCAAGAAAACTGACTTACAGGACAGATAATGCAGCCAATCAATAAATGAATACATTAGGTGGAAGTATGGAATTGCCTGATAGTAGTGGGCAGAAAAGACCCCCAGAGGCATTTCTTAGACCACCGTGGTAGAATGAGCCTGTGGCTAAAAAGTGCTCCAAAAGAGCGTCACCTGGAGGGGATTTTTCATCTGATTATGCCAAAACTAATCAGAAAGGCTGTCATATCAAAGAAAACACTTTTATTTCAGCATCAAAGACATAAAAAGCAATCAGGCAATCAGTGTTGATATTATATAGCGCCTTTCGCGATGAGTGCTAAATCATAGAATAACTGGAAAGCTTTTGAAAACTGAAAGCGAATCATATCACAGTGGACGCCACGCCAATGTACTAACGGTCAAATTTCATATTGCTATTTATTTATTCTCATATTTCACAGTAGGCTGCCACGCAGTAAGGAGACCAGTGTTCGCGTCCCAGGTCCTCCCTGCGTGGAAGTTGCATGTTCTCCCCGTGTCTGTGTGGATTCGCTTCCCCTGTCCAAATACATGCTGGTTAAATGAATTGGCATCGGTAAATTGCGTGTGTGTGTGTGTGTGTGTGTGTGTGTGTGTGTGCGTGTGTGTGTGTGTGTGTGTTCGTCCTGCGATGTGGACCTATCCAGGGTTTGTTCCTGCCTTGCGCCCCGTGATAGCTGGCATAGGCTCCAGCGCTATCTGGATTAGACGGGTTAGAAAATGACATAACATGCTTCACAATGTTTTTATTTATTTTTATTTACTTTTGTTCGTAATATTCCTCTATTATATCTATCTGTCTCTATATGAAAGAAAGAAAGAAAGAAAGAAAGAAAGAAAGAAAGAAAGAAAGAAAGAAAGAAAGATAAAGTCTTTATATAAATAAATAAATAAAGTACCGTAGGTAAGTCCAGGCAACTAGACAAATATAAAAGTACAATGTTGAGTACTAATATAACCCGCTAGATGTCAGTGTTTAGCGAAAAAGACAATGGTGTGACTGTAATTAAGACTCCTCGGGACCCTAAAGTGTAGCTGAAAGGTTTGGAAAGCAGATGGATGCCTAAATGATAATTCGATAGTTTTCCTTTGGACGAGGAGGGGATGGATCGGAAGTGCGGAGTAACCACCCAACTGGACTTCCTAAAGAAGACGAAACAGTTAAGGGGGCTGTGCCGTTGCTCCACCAAACAGCCCATAATTACAAATAAGGTAATAGTTTCTAATTTTAATAATTACAATAATAATAATAATAATAATTGTTATTATTAAATAATAACAATAATAATACTATAATTATTATAATAATATATAATTATAACAATTACAAATAAGGTAGGGCGGCACAGTGGCGCAGTGGTAGCGCTGCTGCCTTGCGCACCCTTGCGGCTTGGGATTGGCTCCAGCAGACCCCCGTGACCCTGTGTTAGGATGTAGCGGGTTGGAAAATGACTGACTGACAAATACTGTTTGGCTAAAAGACATGCGACATGAATACAAAACTAAATGCCAAAACATAAACAGAGGAACGTCATTCATGATTATACAAAAGCAAACACGAGTGTCCATCGTTCACTCTTATAAACAAAAATGTCTCTTCAGACCGCTTCAACCGTTTATGGCTCCCAAAAAGAACCATCCACATGAAAATTCCATAACAGGTTTAATAAACAGTCATGAATTTGTGACAAATCAATGGGGTTTCTGATTTTTAAGGACCCTTGCTTCATACAATAAAAAAAGGCTCAGTTCATTTTTTTTAATCTGTTCGTATCCTACCACACATTAAAGATTTCTGTTTTGTCCACATTCAAAGCCTACAGAATCATATTCATATGCAAAAATCTCTTGGAATGAAATGGTCTTTTGTCAAACAATTTTGGATCCAAGCAGCCCAGTAAAGCGCCATTGCCATTAAACAGCCGTTAATTTTTAGGAGTGTCGTAAACTATACAACGCAGACTTTGCAGATGGCCATATTTAAATTTTAGAATATTAACTACAAAGCATTGTTACTACGTGAGCTGCCCGGTGGCGCAGCAGTTAGATCGTGTGCCTCCACACTCTTGGAGTCTGCGTGTTTAAGCCTCACATGAAGTGCTCCAGTATACACTAGTGTACCCTGAGATGTACTGTCCAAGGCTGATGCTTCTCCTATATCCTCTGATTCGTGAGCTGGGTGGGCGGATAAGAAAATGGACGGACTGAAGGAAAAGACGGAGGCGGGTGACAGGTTGGCATTAACCATCTACTGGTAAATCGCGACATTACAATACCTTTTGAAGGTGGAGGTACTTCAGAGGAGAAGCGCTAGTGTTCCCATGTTAGACACAGCATCCTGCACCCACTTTATAAAGAAAAAAGAAAAAGAAAAGAAATCCGGGACTCCATTTGATATTTGGAGCTTGAACGTGCAATACCTCTTTACCTTGGAAGTAAAAAATGAGAGCCGCGATTCATACTGAAGCGCTAACCTGCTTTCCCGCTGCCTAGCGGCGGCGATCTCCTTGCCTGGCGGCGCAGCTTTTCCGCTCCGACTGCTGGCTATGCGGCACCGTAGCTGGCGGGTGACTCAGAGGGCTGAAAAGCGTCTTCTCGCGTGAGGACGTCATGTGTCACTTGTACTCCGGCACACAAGATTAACGAGTTGTTTTCAGCGTTACGCATGTTGAAGCACACTTCTTGTCACCCGTGCCTGAGCTGGTGATGTCAGCATAGGGGGGCTGGATTGTTGTTGTGACAGTAAAGTTATTATGTCATACTCCTAGGATGGGGGGGGTGGGCAGAATTTCTAGAATGTGAGAAACGCATCACACAGGTACTTCAAAACCGAAGAACGCACGCATGTCCGCGTCGCGGCATCATCTGGCGTATTTTAGCAACGCATCGAAGAGCATGCCAGAGCTAAGTGGTGGACTCCGGTACCCATCTTTGCCCACTGACTGTATGCACGTTGACGTGCATTAATCACGAGGGATAAGAGTGTGCGCAACTAAAAACAAAATCAGAACCGTTGCTAATTTGAGCCGTAAAACGTCCCAGTGCTCGGATGCGATCAACATTACGAACGGACCCCGCTATAATATAACACGCATGTTTGGAGGGACGGACTGATAGATAGATAGATAGATAGATAGATAGATAGATAGATAGATAGATAGATAGATAGATAGATAGATAGATAGATAGATAGATAGATAAGAACACATGCACAGGTTATCTGGCAACGCATAGACAAAATGGAAATTATTAACACACACCGCCGTATATAAAACGATGGACAGACACTAACAGTTGTGCACATGCACGTGTGCAAGACGCTAAAACACAGACAACTTCTCACTCCATGATATCCCCTCCCTTCCGTTTGTGCTTACCTTCCTCACCCTCTTTTTAATAATCGACTCAACAGCAAAAACTTGCTCTCCTATGGCGGAAAGCTCCATGCAGGGGCTTGATTGACCTCTGAGCGAGTTTGGCTTCAATGTGGCAGCTCTGAAGATCGCGTCCCTGGAGTTTCAGGGGTAGTTTTTTTTTCTCCTCCCTCCCGCCTAGTTATCGTCCCTTCGTTACATGCACAGTTGCGGAATAAACAACACCTCTGCCTTCTCTAGAGTGACTTTTCAAATCTGCGACACAGCTGCATTGCTTGCGAGTGCCCGTCCCATGCGCGCGCCCAGAGTCCGCTACCATTACTAATTCTGGCAGGAGAGCGCGCACGCACACACGCTGGCCAGAACGCGCTTACAGGAGGTGTGGATACTGTGCAGGCGGCGGCTACTTTTTTTTAAAGAGAAGGAAACAGCAACAACAATCGTGTTGCAAACTGGACTGCTAACATCATCTGGCGCAATAGAATACCGACTGAACGGCGAAGCACGGGACCATAAACCCAGACCATAAAATAAAATTAGCCAATCACGTAAAAAATAATTCAAGACATGGTGACACTGCTGCCTGGCAACAAGGAAACCGGAGATCAGGCACCCGGGTGCTGACTGAGTGGAGTTTGTATGTTCTCGCCGTGTTAAAGTGGGTTCCCTCCCACAGCGCAAATACTTGCCGGTTACCTGGATTGATAGTGATGATAAATTGTGTGTGTCTACCCTGAGATGGACTGGCACCCTATTCCAGGGATTGTTCCTGTCTTGCACCTAATACATGCTGGGATAGGCTCCAGCTGCACTGCTCAGAATAAACAGGTTAGGAAATGGATGGAGGTTTATATTTTTTAATTACTCTGTTATTCCCTTTTTAATTTATTTATATATAGATACAGTATATGCACATAACCCAGCATCTGCTCGGGGTAAATGTGAAGGGGTGGTGTCACGAAAGGTTCCAGATTCCATTGTAAAACTCATGCTACAACCTATAAAACATTAACCCCACATGGAAGTGGGAAAAAATTAAAAGGAAGAAGGATATATATATATATATATATATATATATATATATATATATATATATATATATATATATATATACACATACACACACACACATATAGTGTATTTATCTGAAACATTATGGATGGCACTGTGTATACTATATATATATATATATATATATATATATATATATATATATATATATATACACTGGGACACAGTCATGTTGGAACAGGAAGGGGCCATCCTCAAACTGTTCCACTGAATTGGGAATATGAAATTATCCAAAATGGCAACGTATGCTGAAGCAGTAAGAGTTCCCTTCACTGGAACTAAGGGCCCAACCCCTGATAAACAACCCCACACAATAATCCCCCCCCATCCCTCCACCAAACTTTACACTTGGCACAATGCAGTCAGGCAAGTACCGTTGCCCTGGCAACCACCAAACCCAGAGACTCATCCATCGGATTGCCAGACAGAGAAGAGAGAGAGAGAAGTGAAGGCCTATGATACAGTTTGCATGTTTGTTGCTAGAAATCCACAAAGAGAGAAGATAAGTCTATATTAAAACAGTTTTTTATTCTTCAGCTTTCAACTGATCAGAGAAAAATACTATATATATATATATATATATATATATATATATATATATATATATATATAGGGATGGGCAAAAGTAAGTTTACAGTTGTGAGTATGCAAAACAGAGTTTATCCTTTCATTGTTATTTATTTATTTATTATTGTATTATTTATGTGTATTATTTGTCTTCTTATTGGCTTATTATTAAAGTGTTCTTGAGTGTAGCAATCATAACCTGCATGTCTTTTTTGATAAGAACAACTGTAAACCTGTTTTTGCCCACCCCTGTATGTGTATATATATATATATATATATATATATATATATATATATATATATATATATATATATATATACACTAGCTGTGTAAGCCTGTGCTGTAAAAAGCCCAGGGTCCTACAAACTATTGAAATCGACAGAAAAAATATTTAAATGTAGAAATGTCAGGTAATTGAAAGGAACTACTCTGGGCATCTCTCTCCTAGGAGGATTCATTTTGCTGATGTGCTCGCCTCGCTTCTACATTAGTGGTGGGAGGAAAAGTAAAAGGGATACCATTTTGCCGATGTTAGCGACTAAGTGACTTTGTCTTTTTTCTGAGGTTTCGTTTTGCTGATGTGCTCCCTCACTGGTATTATTAGCAGCTAAGCAAGTTTTCTGTTTCCTCGGAGATGGAGCCCTCACCCCAACTCCACCTCTCACTTCTGGGCCCTCAGCAAACATCATCTGTGGTGTCGTAACATTTGGCACTGCGGACACGTTACACCTCCACACTGAAACAAATTCATCTGTGGGGTTAAGGAAAGAAACATTAGATCAGGGGTTTCCAACTCCAGTCCTGGAGAGCTACTGTGGCTGCGAGTTTTCATTCTTTTCTTAATTAGTGACCAGTTTTTACTTCTAATGAAGTATTTCCCTTTATTTGAATTGACGTTTTTTGAGACTCTGACCACTGAACTGATTCTTTTTTCCTTAAGCGGCACCTAAACATAAATTTGATGTGAAGTGAGCCAACAGATGAGCAACTAAGTTGGGGCCTCAAACTCCAACCTTCATTCAGTTTCTTAACTTGAAGCCAATTCTCATTGCTAATTAAACCCGTTATTTAATTCCAAGGAGCTCATTCTGCCATGGCAGACATTTCCAAAACTGTTGATTTTCTTTTTTAAGTTGCGCTGTCAAAATGTCTTGTGATGTTGAGCAGATCAACATTACTGAGGCCTTCACCTTTCTTTATTTTCTATTACTGTGTGATGGACGCAGGTGGTTGTTTATATGTTGGTTCATTTTGTGTCTTAATATTTTTTGGTTGCTAATTAAGGAAAAAAGAAATAATTAAGGGGCCTGAGTCTTAAGATATGCATAAATTAAAATTAAGGCATGGAGTTAGTTAGCAGCAAAATCTGGTCTCTAATTAAGAAAAGGGTTAGAATGAAAACCTGCAGCCACAGTAGCTCTCCAGGACTGGAGTTGGATAGATAGATAGATAGATAGATAGATAGATAGATAGATAGATAGATAGATAGATAGATAGATAGATAGATAGATAGATAGATAGATAGATAGATAGATAGATACTTTATTAATCCCGATGGGAAATTCACATACTCCAGCAGCAGCATACTGATACAATAAACAATATTAAATTAAAGATTGATGATAATGCAGGTAAAAAACAGACAATAACTATGTATAATGTTAAATGTTAACGTTTACCCCCCCGGGTGGAATTGAAGAGTCGCATAGTTTTGGGGAGGGACGATCTCCTCAGTCTGTCAGTGGAGCAGGACAGTGACAGCAGTCTGTCACTGAAGCTGCTCTTCTGTCTGGAGATGATCCTGTTCAGTGGATGTAGTGGATTCTCCATAATTGATAGGAGCCTGCTGAGCGCCCTTCGCTCTGCCACAGATGTTAAACTGTCCAGCTCCATACCAACAATAGGGCCTGCCTTCCTCACCAGTTTGTCCAGGCATGAGGCGTCTTTCTTCTTTATGCTGCCTCCCCAGCACACCACCGCGTAGAAGAGGGCGCTCACCACAACCGTCTGATAGAACATCCGCAGCATCTTATTGCAGATGTTGAAGGACGCCAGCCTTCTAAGGAAGTATAGTCAGCTCTGTCCTTTCTTGCACAGCGCATCAGTATTGGCAGTCCAGTCTAATTTATCATCCAGCTGCACTCCCAGATATTTATAGGTCTGCACCATCTGCACACAGTCACCTTTGATGATCACGGGGTCCATGAGGGGTCTGGGCCTCCTAAAATCCACCACCAGCTCCTTGGTTTTGCTGATGTTCAGGTGTAGGTGGTTTGAGTCGCACCATTTAACAAAGTCCTTGATTAGGTCCCTATACTCCTCCTCCTGCCCACTCCTGATGCAGCCCACGATAGCAGTGTCATCAGCGAACCTTTGCACATGGCAGGACTCCGAGTTGTATTGGAAGTCCGATGTATATAGGCTGAACAGGACCGGAGAAAGTACAGTCCCCTGTGGCGCTCCTGTGTTGCTGACCACAATGTCAGACATGCAGTTCCCAAGACGCACATACTGAGGTCTGTCTTTAAGATAGTCCACGATCCATGCCACTAGGTATGAATCTACTCCCATCTCTGTCAGCTTGTCCCTAAGGAGCAGAGGTTGGATTGTGTTGAAGGCGCTAGAGAAGTCTAGAAACATAATTCTTACAGCACCACTGCCTCTGTCCAAGTGAGAGAGGGATCGGTGTAGCATATAGATGATGGCATCCTCCGCTCCCACCTTCTCCTGATATGCAAATTGCAGAGGGTCAAGGGCGTGTTGAACCTGTGGCCTAAGGTGGTGAAGCAGCAGCCTCTCCATGGTCTTCATCACATGTGATGTCAGAGCAACAGGCCGGAAGTCATTCAGCTCACTAGGACGTGATTCCTTTGGGACTGGGGTGATGCAAGATGTTTTCCAAAGGCTCGGGACTTTCCCCTGTTCCAGGCTCAGGTTCAAGATGCGGTGTAGAGGACCCCCCAGCTCCAGTGCACAGACCTTCAGCAGTCGTGGCGATACTCCATCTGGACCTGCTGCTTTGCTGGCACGAAGTCTCCTCAGCTTTTTGCTCACTTGCGCTGTTGTAATTATGGGTGGGGATGTCTCTCCTATGCTGGTATCAGCAGAAGGATGTGTGGAGGGTGCAGTACTCCGAGGTGAGAGTGGGTTAGGGTGGTCAAACCTGTTAAAGAAGATGTTCATTTGGTTTGCTCTCTTCACGTCTCTCTCGATGGTGGCACCCCGCTTCGAGCTGCAGCCAGTGATGATCTTCATCCCATCCCACACTTCCTTCATGCTGTTATTCTGCAACTTTTGCTCCAGCTTTCTCCTGTACTGCTCCTTCGCCGGCCTGAGCTGGACTCGGAGTTCCTTCTGCACACGCTTGAGCTCATGCTGATCACCGCCTTTAAAAGCCCTTTTCTTCTGGTTCAAAAGGCCCTTGATGTCACTTGTAATCCATGGCTTGTTATTAGCATAGCAGCGTACTGTTCTTACTGGAACTACAATGTCCATACAGAAGTTGATGTAGTCAGTAGTGCAGTCAACAACCCCTGCATTAGAAGAATTTAGATGAGAACAGGCCATTTGGCACAACAAAGATCACCAGTACTGTCCACTCCATTCTTCTAAAACAGGGGTGTCAAACTCCAGGCCTGGTGGGCTGCAGTGGCTGCAGGTTTTCCTTCTAACCCTTTTCCTGATCAGTGACCAGTTTTCACTGCTAATTAAGTCCTTTTCCCTTCATTTTAATAGCCCTGGTTTTAAGGATTCATACCTCTGAATCGATTCCTTTCTTCATTAAATGACAGCCAAACAGAAATGAGATGTGAACAGATGACCAGCTAAACTGGGATTTCAAACTCCAACCAATCTCTTAATGAGAAGCTGATTCTTGCTGTTAATTAAGCCCGTTATTTAATTCCGTGGCTTGTTGTTGCTCTCATTCTGCCACAGCAGACATTTCCAAAACTTTTGATTTTCTGTTCGTCAAAATGTTTTGGTGACCCGAGAGATCAACCTTATTTTCAGATATTGTGTGATGGGCACTGTGGCCCTCCAGGCCTGGAGTTTGACACCTGTGTTCTAAAATAACATCAAGTCGAGTTTTGAAGGTTCCTAAAGTCCTGCTGTCTACCACACTACCTGGTAGCTTATTCCAAGTGTCTATGGCACGGGTGTCCAACTCCGGTCCTGGAGGGCTTCAGTGGCTGCTGGTTTTCATTCTAACCACTTTCTTCATTAGTCACCAGTTTTTGCTGCTAATTAACTTGTCTCAGGCCCCTTAGTTGTCTCTTTTTCCTTAATTAGCAGCCAAATAATAATGAGACACAAAATGAGTCGCCACTTGACCAGCTCCCCTGTGCCCATCACACAATATCTGAAAATAAAGAAAGGTGAAGGTCTCGGTATGGTTGATCTCTCAGGTCACCAAAACATTTTGAAGGTGTTCTTAAAAAAAAAAAAACAGAAAGTCAGCAGTTTTGGAAATGCCTGCTGTGGCAGAATGAGAGCAGCAACAAGCCATGGAATTAAATAACGGGTTTAATTAACAACAAGAATTGGCTTCTCATTAAGAAACTGGTTGGAGTGAAATTGGTTGGCGTTTGACATCCCAGTTTAGCTGGTCATCTGTTGGCTCGTTTCACATCTCATTTCTATTTGGCTGCCATTTAATGAAGAAAAGAACCAACTGGGTGGCACGGTGGTGCAGTGGTGGTGCTGGCGCCTCGCAGTAAGGAGACCCTGGTCCAGGTTCGCTTCCCGGGTCCTCCCTGTTTGGAGTTTGCATGTTCTCCCCATGTCTGCGTGGGTTTTCTCCCACAGTCCAAAGACATGCAGGTTAGGTGCATTGATGATTCTAAATTGTCCCTAGTGTGTGCTTGGTGTGTGTGTGTGTGCCCTGCGGTGGGCTGGCGCCCTGCCTGGGGTTTGTTTCCTGCCTTGCACCCTGTGTTGGCTGGGATTGGCTCCAGCAGACCCCCGTGACCCTGTAGTTAGGATATAGCGGGTTGGACAATGGATAGATGGAAGAACCAACTGAGAGGACTGAATCCTAAATAACAGGGCTATTAAAAGGAAGGGAAAAGGAGTTAATTAGCAGTGAAAACTGGTCACTGATTAGGAAACGAGTTAGAATGAAAACCTGCAGCCCTGAGTTTGACACCCCTGGTCTATGATTCTCAGTGTAAAGAAAAACTTTCTATTTGTGTGAAATTTACCATTAACCAGTTTCCAACTGTGTCCCCGTGCTCTTGATGAACTTATTTTAAAGTCACAGTCTCGATCCACTGGACTAATTCCCCTCATAATTTTAAACACTTCACTCATGTCACCTCTTAATCTCCTTTTGCTTAAACTGTAAAAGCTCAGCTCTTTTAATCTTTTCTCATAATTTAATCAGCCTAGTTGCTCTTCTTTGAACTTTATCCTGTGCTACTAAGTCTTTTTGTAGCCTGGAGACCCAAACTAAAATACACCAAATTGCACGGTCAGGGATCGAAAAGCCCTACAACAGATAGTGAAGACAGCTGAGAAGATCATCGGTGTCTCTCGTCCCTCCATCATGGACATTTACACCACGCGCTGCATCCGCAAAGCCGTCAGCATTGTGAATGATCCAACACACCCCTCACATTCACTGTTTACACTCCTAACATTGGGAAAAAGGTACCGAAGCATTCGGGTCTTCACCTCCAGAATGTGTAACGGTTTCTTCCCCCAAGCAGTCAGACTTCTGAACACTCATGGACCGGACTGATATCTGATATATGTGCTCTGTTCTGCAATGTTGCACATGTTTGCACATTTGACTCACATGCACCTTGTTATATATTACGTGTCTTTATGTTATGTGTCGTGGATTCTTCATTGTCGTGTGTTTTATGTAGCACAATGGTCCTAGAGGAGTGTTGTTTCGTTTCACTGTATGCTGTAGTACTGCATATGGATGAAATGACAATAAATACTCTTTACTCTCACCAGTGGAGGCCTCACCAGTCTTCTTATATAATATGCTGTCCGTTTGTCTGTCCAGGACTTTAAATCACCTGTAGCTCGCAAACCGTTTGACCTTAAATTTGGTACACGTATACTACAATGCATCCGGAAAGTATTCACAGCACATCACTTTTTCCACATTTTGTTATGTTACAGCCTTATTCTAAAATGGATTAAATTCATTTTTTTCCTCAGAATTCTACACACAACACCCCATAATGACAACGTGAAAAAAGTTTACTTGAGGTTTTTGCAAATTTATTAAAAATAAAAAAATTGAGAAAGCACATGTACATAAGTATTCACAGCCTTTGCCATGAAGCTCAAAATTGAGCTGAGGTGCATCCTGTTTTCCCTGATCATCCTTGAGATGTTTCTACAGCTTCATTGGAGTCCACCTGTGGTAAATTCAGTTGACTGGACATGATTTGGAAAGGCACACACCTGTCTATATAAGGTCCCACAGTTGACAGTTCATGTCAGAGCACAAACCAAGCATGAAGTCAAAGGAATTGTCTGTAGACCTCCGAGACAGGATTGTCTCGAGGCACAAATCTGGGGAAGGTTGCAGAAACATTTCTGCTGCTTTGAAGGTCCCAATGAGCACAGTGGCCTCCATCATCTGTAAATGGAAGAAGATCGAAACCACCAGGACTCTTCCTAGAGCTGGCCGGCCATCTAAACTGAGCGATCGGGGGAGAAGGGCCTTAGTCAGGGAGGTGACCAAGAACCCGATGGTCACTCTGTCAGAGCTCCAGAGGTCCTCTGTGGAGAGAGGAGAACCTTCCAGAAGGACAACCATGTCTGCAGCAATCCACCAATCAGGCCTGTATGGTAGAGTGGCCAGACAGAAGCCACTCCTTAGTAAAAGGCACATGGCAGCCCGCCTGGTGTTTGCCAAAAGGCACCTGAAGGACTCTCAGACCATGAGAAAGAAAATTCTCTGGTCTGATGAGACAAAGATTGAACTCTTTGATGTGAATGCCAGGCGTCACGTTTGGAGGAAACCTGGCACCGCTCATCACCAGGCCAATACCATCCCTACAGTGAAGCATGGTGGTGGCAGCATCATGCTGTGGGGATGTTTTTCAGCGGCAGGAACTGGGAGACTAGTCAGGATAAAGGGAAAGATGACTGCAGCAATGTACAGAGACATCCTGGATGAAAACCTGCTCCAGAGCGCTCTTGACCTCAGACTGGGGCAACGGTTCATCTTTCAGCAGGACAACGACCCTAAACACACAGCCAAGATATCAAAGGAGTGGCTTCAGGACAACTCTGTGAATGTCCTTGAGTGGCCCAGCCAGAGCCCAGACTTGAATCCGATTGAACATCTCTGGAGAGATCTTAAAATGGCTGTGCACCGACGCTTCCCATCCAACCTGATGGAGCTTGAGAGGTGCTGCAAAGAGGAATGGGTGAAACTGGCCAAGGATAGGTGTGCCAAGCTTGTGGCATCATATTCAACAAGACTTGAGGCTGTGATTGCTGCCAAAGGTGCATCAACAAAGTATTGAGCAAAGGCTGTGAATACTTATGTACATGGGATTTCTCAGTTTTTTTATTTTTAATAAATTTGCAAAAACCTCAAAGTAAACTTTTTTCACATTGTCATTATAGGGTGTTGTGTGTAGAATTCTGAGGAAAAAAATGAATTTAATCCATTTTGGAATAAGGCTGTAACATAACAAAATGTGGAAAAAGTGATGCGCTGGGAATACTTTCCGGATGCACTGTATGTGACTGGGCTGATGATTTTTATTACTCTTTTTTATTGTTATTTTATTTGATTGTAGAATGAACTCTCAGTAGCGGGCAGTAGGGCAGCCGTGCGGCGCATGCATACGGACACCGTTCTCATCCCTACCACCTTCGCCGTCACTTCCCCTACCTCTTCATATCTTAAATCATTCCTGAGGCAGATTGAAGACTTAAGTGCCAGCTTAAGTGAAAAATTAAAGAAAACATACTAAGTAATTGCAGCACAAACTCTCGACATAATCAGTTTTAACGTGAAAAGATGCCGACGAAAGAAGGGAAGAAGCGGGCCGCTAGGGTGGAGAAGAGAAAAGCTGCTCAGGAAGCAGCAAGCGTATCAACCTCCGAGCAAATGAATGATAAACGTGCAGAAAAAGAGGAGGAAAACTAGGAATGCTCAAGTCAAGTGGATTCACTGCACGTTATTGTGCAGTACGCCGTTACTGGTGTGTTCTAAAGCTTGAGCAGAACCTCCAGGGACTTGCACTCCACACATCAAGGCGCTGTATAACCTGACATTCTGTTTGCCTTCTTATTGACTTCTGAACACTGACTGCTGCTAGTGTCAAGTCCACTACGACTCCTAAATCCTAATTTTTGCTTTTCAGACCTCACATGTACTACTTTACATTTACTTACATTACCTGTATTCTCTCCAAGTGCCTCTGTGATAATTCAACTGATTTAAGATTATCTGCTAATCCACCTCTCTTGGTACCCTCTTCTAACTTAACCTGCTTGTTATTTATATTCCTACCCAAATTATTTCTATACATTAAAAACAGCAGCAGCCCCAGCACTGACCCCTGCTGGACGTCACTCTTAACTTCACCCAATTCTGATTTGGTTCCTCTCACCATCACTCCTCTGCTCCCAGTGTCTGAGCCAATTCTGCCCCTTATCTGCACACCACACCCCGAATCTCCCACTTCTTTTCGTTTGATGCCCACCCTCTCATGTGGCACCTTATCCAATGCTTTCTGAAGGATGAGCAGGGTGGCAGAAACTTCAACATTTGCCGGCGGCCCGTAAACTACCCTCTCCCTACATTGGATTGGCGAATCCTGACGTCGTCCCAAATTCGCCTCACCGCTACTCTCAGGACTGAGAGCACCTGACCTCCCATTTTCGTCTCTTTTTTTATTTTAATTGATTTTTTCAGTGCTGAAGTCATTTTTCTTTTCAAAACTCTCCACACAGTTTGCATTACTAACATGCAGCAGACTTGCACCACAGCAAATTCAAAAGGTGACGATACACCGCAGTTAGAATTAGAAGTGAATTCAGAAGTTTCCATACACTTGGGGTGAGTTCTTGAAAGCTCATTTGATGGTTCTATTCAATAAGGGTGCGCACAAAAAGGCGAGCTTCAAAAGGGAGACTTCAATTGGGCGCGGCGAATAAAGGCGTTCGTAGATAATTTAGTTCAAATGGCTCTGGAGTATGTGAAGAGCAACAAAGGTGCAGATCTACTCGTAGTTGAAGGCTACACATTGCGCCCAATTGAGGACGCCCTTTTGAAGCTCGCCTTTATTTACGCGCGTCTTTATTTGCCGCGCCCAATTGAGGTCGCCATTTTGTGCGTGCCCTCATTGAAGGATACCCATTTGATAACCCATCCACAGATTTTATACTAAAAAACTATAAATGTGGCATATCGTTCAAGACAGGGATCACCAACTCCGGCCCTGGAGAACCACCGTGGCTGCAGGTTTTCATTCTAACCATTTTTTTAAATGAGTGCCCTGTTTGTGCTGCTAATTAACTTCTTTTGAATTAATTTTAATTAACTTGTTTTTTTAAGATTTGTTCCCCTGAATTTCTCCATCGTTCCTCTTTATTGCTTCATTTCTTTCCTTAAATGGCACCCAAACAGAAATGAAATGTGAAGTGAGGGAGCCAACAGGAGACCAACTAAGTCAGGGCCTCAAACTCCAACCAATTTCAGCTGCTTAATGAGGTGCCAATTCTTGTTGTTAATTAAACCCGTTCTTTAATTCCGTGGCTTGTTCAGTCAGTCAGGATTGGAAACGAAATCTCCAGAACCACCACACTGAGCACTGGAGCCCCTCAAGGCTGTGTGCTCAGTCCATTACTGTTCACACTACTGACTCATGACTGTGCAGCAACGCGTAGCTCTAATCACATCATAAAATTTGCCGTTGACACGACTGTGGTGGGTCTCATCAGCAACAACAACAAGTTAGCATACAGAGAGGAGGTGCAGCGGTTAACGGACTGGTGTAAAGCCTGTCTCTGAATGTAGACAAAACAAAGGAGATGATTGTTGACTTTAGGAAGACTAAGAGTGACCATCTGCCACTGAACATTGACGGATCAACTGTGGAGGTTGTCAATAGCACCAAATTCCTGGGTGTCCACCTGGTAGAGAACCTCACCTAGTCCCACAACACCAGCTCTTTAGTCAAGAAAGCCCGGCAGCGGCTCTACTTGCTGCGTAGGCTGAGGAAAGCCCATCTTCCACCAGCTACTCTAACAACATTCTACAGAGGAACCATAGACAGCATCCTGAGCAACTGCATCACTGTCTGGTTTGGAAATTGCACGGTCAGGGATCGCAAAGCCCTACAACAGATAGTGAAGACAACTGAGAAGATCATCGGTGTCTCTCTTCCCTCCACCATGGACATTTACACCACACACTGCATCCGCAAAGCCACCAGCATTGTGAATGATCCAACACACCCCTCACATTCACTGTTTACACTCCTGCCATTGGGAAAAAGGTACCGAAGCATTTGGGCCCTCACATCCAGAATGTGTAACAGTTTCTTCCCCCAAGTAGTCAGACTCCTGAACACTCCTGGACCGGACTGATATCTGATATGTGTGCTCTGTTCTGCAGTGTTGCACATTTGACTCACATGCACCTTGTTATATATCATGTGTCTTTATATTATGTGTCGTGGATTCTTCATTGTCCTGTGTTTTATGTAGCACCATGGTCCTGGAGGAACGTTGTTTCGTTTCACTGTATGCTGTACTACTGTATATGGATGAAATGACAACGAATACTCTTGACGTGACTTGTTGCTGCTCTTGTGGTGCATTTAGCAGACATTTCTGAAATTGTTGATGTTCTCTTACTAAGAGTGCTGGGGAACTGCGCAGACCAACATTCCTGAGACCTTCACCTTTCTTTACTTTCAGATATGGTATGATGGACACCAGTTGTTTTGGCTCATTTTGTATCTTATTATTGTTTGGCTGCTAATTAAGGAAAAAGAAACAGTCAAGGGCTCCAAGTCTTCAAGAGCAGTTCAATTAAAATTAGTTCAAAAGAAGTTAATTAGCAGCAAAAACAGGTCACTCATTAAGAAAATGGTTAGGATGAAAACCTACAGCCACGGTGGTCCTCCAGGACAGGACTTGGCAACCCCTGGTTTAAGACGTCTACTTTTTGCAGGGCAAAAGTCTTTTTTTTTCCTCGGAGTATTTCACTTTTTATTGAGAAGATCACTATTCCAGTGGGTCACAAGTTTACACACACTTTGTTAACTATGCCTTTAAACAGCTTGGAAACTTCCAGAAAATGATGTCAAGCCTTTAGGCAATTTGAGAATTAGCTTCTGATGGCCAATTATCCTCATTTGAGTGAACACCTGGATGTCAATTAAGGCTGACCATCTAACTCACTGCCTCTTTGCTTGACATAAATGAAAAATCCAAAGAAATCAGGCAAGACCTCAAAAAAAAAAATCTGTAGACTTCCACAAATCTCCTTCATCCTTGAGAATGATTTCCAAACACCTGAAGGTTCCATGTTCATCTGCAACAAATAATACAGAAGAATAAACACCATGGAACCACACGGCCATCATACCACTCAGGAAGGAGACGCATTGTGTCTCCTAGAGAAGAACGTACTTTGGCACGAAAAGTGCAAATCAGTCCCTGAATAACAGCAAAGGACCTTGTGAAGATGCTGAAGGAAGCGCGTCATAGACAAGTAATGATATCCACAGTAAAATGAGTCCGATATCAACATAACCTGAAAGGATGCCAAGTAAGGAAGAAGCCACTGCTTAAAAGTCACCATAAAAAAAGCGTGCAATGGCGTATGGGGACAAAGATCTTACTGCAGAAATGTCCTGTGGACTGATGAATCCATGATGGAACTGTTTGGCCATAATGACCATCGTTATGTTTGGAGGATAAAGGGTGAAGCCTGCAAGCCAAAGAACACCATCCCAAATGGGAGCATCATGTTGTAAGGATGCTTTGCTGCAGGAGGGGACTGGTGCACTTCACAAAACAGATGGCATCACAAGGAAGGAGAATGATGGAGAAATACTGCAGCAACATCTCAAGAATTCAGCTAGGAAGACGAAGCTCAGTCACCAATGGGTCTTCCAAATGCACAAGGACCCCAAACAGACCTCCAAAGTTGTGGCAAAATGGCTTAAGGACAACAAGGCCGAGGTACTAGACTTCACCTTTATCCAAATGAAAATTTGTGGGCAAACCTGGAAAAGCATCTGCGAGCAAGTAGGCCTGCAAATCTGTCCCAGGTACACCAGTTCTACCTGGAGGAATGGCCCAAAATTCCAGCAACTTATCGTAAGAAGGGTGTGGAAGGCGACCGAAAACGTTTGGCTCAAGTTGAACAATTTAAAGGCAATGCTTCCAAATATGAACATGAAGTGTATGTAAACTTGAGACCCGCTGGAACTGTGATTTGGTCAATAAAAAGTGAAGTTCTCTGAGGTCTGTGAACATTGGTGGAAAAAATTACTTTGGCCCTGCACAAAGCAGACATCTTAAACGAAACGCCAGTTTTAAAGTTTGTTAGTATAAAATCTGTGGATGGGTTATAAAGTGAGTTTTCAAGAATTCACCCCAAGTTTATGGAAACTTCTGATCCCAACTGTAAAAGCCCACACTCATAATGATAAGCATAATAAAATACCAGATATAATACAGCAATATACGGCACTGTATGCCGAGTCCTACTGGGCTTACTGTACAGAAAGTTGCAAAATCAGCCATCCTCATTGGTGTTTGTCACATTACAATTTGACAATACAATATTTTGGGTGCCAACCTGGCCACAAACATATTTAATAACTGGCAGTTCGATAGCAGAAAAAAAAAGAAACAATAGGACACAAAGCAAAGGAATTACGTGATACTCACACTCAACAAAGATACAGCACTCCATCTCGTTCTGATGCTTGGGTCATATACAGAGGATGAGACATAGTAGAGTAGTCAAAAGTGGACCCTAGTCATACAAGTGAATCAACCAGGGAACGGCTGAAAAGAAAGAAATGGAACGTTCTGGAACGACCAACTCACAGCCCTAATCTGAATCCCATCGAGATGCTGAGGGGGACTATGCAAGACACCCCTCAAACAACACAAAGCTGAAAGAATTCTTCATGCAATTGGCGAATCGACATCGGAGATTGGCAGGCAGTGACAGGAAATGACGACCTGAAGTTAAAGGGGGCAACACCAGCTAGAGTCAAGGACAGATTCATTTTTTTTTTTCCACCATAGATTACTGCAACATCCAATTCCCCCCCCCCCCCCCAAATAAACTACCTTTAATCTAAGGATACACTTTAAATGAAGACCAAACACCAATATGTCTTCACATATGTTGCCAAAGAAAAACATTTAATGGGGTGTACTTGCCTTTTCACATAACCTCTCTGTCACAGATAGATAGATTTTTTATTTTTACAGATTGGGCAGAATAGATTAATAGACAGACAGTTATTACTTTTAGTATAGTAGGTGGGCTTAGAAAGATTTTTGTTATTTTAGAAGAGTGGGCAGGTTAAGATAGATATTAGTCTATATTATCCAAACTTCTTCTTCTTCTTTCAGCTGCTCCCGTTATGTGTTGCCACAGCAGATCATCTTCTTCCATATCTTTCTGTCCTCTGCATCTTGTTCTGTTACCTCCATCACCTACATGTCCTCTCTCACCACATCCATAAACCTTCTCTTAGGCCTTCCTCTTTTCCTCTTCCCTGGCAGCTCTATCCTTAGCATCCTTCTCCCAATATAGCCAGCATCTCTCTTCTGCACATGTCCAAACCAACGCCATCTCGCCTCTCTGACTTTGTCTCCCAACCGTCCAACTTGAGCTGATCCTCTAATGTCCTCATTTCTAATCCTGTCCATCCTCGTCACTCCCAATGCAAATCTTAGCATCTTTAACTCTGCCACCTCCAGCGCTGTCTTCTGCTTTCTGGTCAGTGCCACCGTCTCCAACCCATATAAACAAAGCTGGTCTCACTACCATCCTGTAGACCTTCCCTTTCACTCTTGCTGATAACCGTCTGTCACAAGTCACTCCTGACACTCTTCTCCACCCATTCCACTCTGCCTGCACTCTCTTTTTCACTTCTCTTCCACAATCCCCATTACTCTGTACTGCTGATCCCAAGTATTTAAACTCATCCACCTTCACCAGCTCTACTCCCTGCATCCTCACCATTCCACTGACCTCCCTCTCATTCACACACATGTATTCTGTTTTGGTCCTACTGACCTTCATTCCTCTCCTCTCTGGAGCATATTTCAACCTCTCCAGGTTCTCCTCAACCTGCTCCCTACTATCGCTACAGATCACAATGTCATCAGCAAACATCATAGTCCACGGGGACTCCTGTCTAATCTCGTCTGTCAACCTGTCCATCACCATTGAAAATAAGAAAGAGCTCAGAGCCGATCCCTGATGTAATCCCACCTCCGTCACTCCTACCACAGACCTCACCACTGTCACACTTCCCTCGTACATATCCTGTACAACTCTTACGTACTTCTCTGCCACTCCCGACTTCCTCATACAATACCACAGCTCCTCTGGAGGCACCCTGTCATATGCTTTCTCCAGGTCCACAAATGCAATGCAACTCCTTCTGGCCTTCTCTAAACTTCTCCATCAACACCCTCAGAGCAAACATCACATCTGTGGTGCTCTCATATCTATAGATAGATAGTACAGTAGGCAGGATAAGATAGATATTAATTTCAGTATATCTATCTTATCCCACCTATTATACTAAAATTAATATCTATCTAATAGGCGGGATAAGATGATTTTTTATTTTAGTAGAGTAGGCAGGATAGATAGATCAATATTAATTTTAGTACAGTAGCTGGGATAATATAAACTAAAATTAATATCTAATAGGCAGGATAAGATTGATATTTTAGTATAGTAGGCAGGATAAGATAGATTATTTTTATTTCAGTAGAGTGGGCAGGATAGATCAATAGATATATAGATTTAAAAAAAATGGCCCTGCTTTTGGTGATGTTGGAAAGATCTTGCAATGGTTTCAAGGAATAAATAGATGTTGTTCATCATCGTTTATCAGTATGTCATTGTACTTTTTGATGAGACTTCTTCCTCTCTCAGCTGCACTGTTCTCTACCATCATGCATGCTGACAGATGATAAAAACTCTTTGACGATTGACTCATTTGTCCACTGCTCTGGTGGTTTCTTGAGAAGCAACCAAGATCTTCCTTTCCCTTTTTCCATAAGGACATCAAAGAAGGATGTTGTTCTGTTACCCGATCCTCCAACTTCTGTCGTTCAGAGTCATTTGTCAAATATAAGACACTGAGGAATGTCTGGTAATGGAGGCCATTGTAGGCCTCATGCAATCCTTTCCTTTGTTTCTGTTGAAACTCTGTCATCAAAAACGGCTAAAATAGAAATCCCTACTTACAACCAACATTTTTTTTTAAACTCCCCCTTAGTGCTGGAATGTTCTGAGGAATCCACCCGACGACTAGAATGTTCCGAGGACTCTAACTTAGTGTCAGAATGTTCTAGGTTACTTTTAAAAATTGTTTACTAATCACTTTACAGTATATTCTTAACTTGCTTATAAAACATAGATGCTTCTGTCAGAACTATGGTGTAGCCAGAAAAGGATTTGCAAAGAATCCAAACAGATTTCTTTTTTTACAGAAAACCACTAGTGTTTCAACAAGTTTTAATAACAAATATAAATGGAGAAATGAATAACAATTTAAAGGAACACAAATTTGTTATACAATATGTCATCCAACAGTGAAGGGTTAAAGAGATTTTACAAACTTGAAAGAAGGGGGGGAAAATAAATTCAAAAAGCGCATACACAGAAAACTTGAAACCTACGCGGTTCCTTTCACCAGTCGAGGTCCAAAAGCAGACGGGCCTCACCGGAATTTCATCTTGTAGGAAGCGCCTCTTGTCTTCCTCTCTTATCGCGGTACTGAAGTGCACAGCAGCTTCTGGAAGCGGCCAGGAATGTTACCGTCACAAAGGAGGCTGGGTGGAAAAATTCAGTTCTGCTGGCCTCCATTTGCCATACACATACACACACACCTCACTCTACATGTGCTGCCAACTAATCCCTTCTCATAAGCCATACCTTTCCTGATTTATAACGGTACACATTCTGTCTGTCTTTGCAGACCAACATTATACAAAAGATATGTTACAATGAGAAGAAGAAGAAGATCTCAACACAGTGCTCACCAAGCTCTGGCTTTGTGCTGGTGAAGTGCGTTTACACATCTACTATTTGCAGACAAAACTTGACAACTGTCTTCCTTTCCCCATCCCCAGGTTGTGCTGGTGAAACCCTGAATCACTATGGCTGTTTTTATGCAGTTCACCCAAACTGCTGTCCCTTCTTTTACATTTCCCATAATGCACATTTGGCGTAAATCAAGTCCAATATTTTTCTGGACACCTTCTCTCCCTCATCTTGTTTCTCAGCAGACTTCCCCATGCTACCCAGCTTCACTGCAAAGCCATTAGTGTTCCAATGGCCTTTCCTAGTAACGCGGCCATTCACCATTGGCCATTCACCATTAAGAACTGAATGCAAACAAGGCGGATATAACAAGGAAATGTGATCTTCTGATTAGCGGAGCCATTTGGGAGCAAACACCTAATGGACCTTACAGGGTCAGTGTGGAAGGAGCACATTTGTACACAGTAGCTCAAACATGATAGCTTCTACTACAAAAATGATACAAAATAAAAACACGAAAGAGAAACGTCGCACCAGAGTATCATGAATGTCGGCAGCAAATAAAGTACGAAACACTGCTTTTCGGTCTCTGCTCTCTCCACTTCCCTTCAACAGCAGAGTCAGAAAGCAGAAAGCGTTGCGCTTTCACCCGTGTAAAAACGGGAGCCCCCTCTGCATCCTCTTCCGTTTGACTCCCCCCTTCAATCAAATCCTACTTCCAGCCTCCCAGCAGAAAACAAATTAGTGTACAATCCACAAAAGAGTAAAAATTCACTTGATGTATCGGGACAGACACCAAAGAGAAAAATACGGAACAGCTCACAGCGGGTCAAATGTCTTCAAGGTGTTTGTTCCATCGATAAACTGAAGCAAAAACGAATATAAAAAAAGATGCGTACAAATAGGAAATATTAGGAAAGGAAATCCAGGTAGTTGATTTTTTTTTTGCCTCCCCCCTACTCCACATCCAACAGGAGATTAAATGGCAATAATAAAAATACTTAATATATATATATATATATATATATATATATATATATATATATATATATATATATATATATATATATATATATATATATATATATATATATTAAGCAGAGAATCCATAGTAATGGCTTTCCACGACCTCCAGGTTTCTGCATAAAATGAAAAGTTTTTACCTTCTGTTCCATAATATATAAAGTCAAGAGCAATGCTGCAAGACCACTCGAATCTTAAACAGAAAAAGAATTCAAAATGTCAGGATATGGCTGTCAGGAGCGGCGCTCTCCTCTGCTCTGCTCTTCATGACACGTCTGTCCTCCAAGTCTGCTGAGCTTCCACCTCTTCTGGAACCACCAGTAAGAGCTCACAGTTTTTACCTCGCAGTTGGTGCCGCAGAAACTTCCTGCCCAGAAGAAGTAGAAGAACAGGGTTTAACAGAGAAAGCAGTGAATATTTACATTAAATGAATGACATTAAAACAAACAGCTTCCGTTAAAATGAGGCTTTCCTCCAAACATATACTCTAAGAATACTGTCACATGAAAAAAATAAAACAAATAAGCCGAGTGCAATACATGAAATACACATGAAGTTAACTATCTCCCATACATACACCAAATACTGTGGAGATAAAAAATCTACACACCCCTGCCAAAATCACAGATTTTGTGCAATAATAAAATAAAACCAAGATAAATCCTGTCAGAACTTATTCCACCGTTAATTCAAAACTAGCTGTCCCCCACGGCTCTACCCACGTGAAACAGGACAGACTTTAAAAATCAATAAATAAAACAGGTATCGCTAGCTAAGTTGAGTCAAGGTACCCTCCAAAACACGACCAGAGGTAGACCGACTCAGAAGGAGGCCGACGCATGAGTGAGGAGGACCGCATCCAGCTCCCCATTCCTGATGTCACGCTTCCCCCTCCCCTCGGCTCACAGCCTCTGTCTCAGATTAAGGCGAGTATGTCGCTCATGCAAGCGAACTCTGATTCTTAGCGTGATTAGAGAAGTCACAAAATGAACCGGAATGTTCAAGCAAATTCTAGAAAAAAACTGATCTAAATCTGTTAAGTAGTTCTCTCGTTCGCTAGCTAAGTGGATGCAAGATACACCCCAAGACTGGCAAGTGAGTAAGGCGGGCCCTGCCTCCCTCCCCTTGGCCCACAGCCTCTCTCTTGGATTCGTGCAAATAAATCGGTACCACAAGCGAACTGTGATACTGAGAGAAGTCTCAAAATCAACCGGAATGTTCAAGCAAATTATATATATAAAAAAAAAACGATCTAATCCATTAAGTAGTTCTCTCGTTTGCTAGCTAAGCAGAGGTAAGGTTCGATCCGAGGCAAACGCGCAAGTGAGGAGGGCCCTGGCCTGCAGCCTCTCTCTCGGATTCATGCAAATAAATTGGTACTGCAAGCGAAGTATGATACTTGGCGCGATCAGAGAAGTCGCAAAATCAACCGGAATGTTCAAGCAAATTATAGAAAAAAAAAAAACCCGATCTTAATGCGTTAAGTAGTTCTCTCGTGAAAAGTGGACAGACAGACAGACAGACGTTGGATTTCATATACAGAGAGATTGCAATCTATACAAAGAAGGTGAAAACAAATCAGATACTGTTTAGTGAAAGCAGAAAAACATTCGACAAAAAGCTGGTGTCACCAGTGTGCAGACCCCGTTTAATAATCAAGGATGTGTCTGCGTTCAGAATCAACCAATCACAATAAGGCTCCTCTCAAACAGTCGTTACATCAATTAAAGTGGCTCTGATTGAGCTCAGATAAAGTCTGGCTCTTCCTGTCGGATTATTCTGATATCCTCTTGCTTGCAACATTAGAGCTTTTAAAACATGAACGGGATCTCATTATTGAAAAGTATCAGTCAGGACAGGGGTACAAAAAAAAAAAAAAAAAATGTATCAAAAGCATTAACTTCCGTAGCATTACATTTTTTCAACAACAAAAAAAACGTGCAAAACACTAAAAGTACAAAGTCAGGAGTGTAAAAAGTATAATGACAAATATGAAAATAATAATAATACAAATATCGTATATGCTGTCAAAATGTCTTCTGTGTGCGATATCTCTGAACAGGATATCTGCTTAGCCGTACAGTCATTTAACCCGACACTGTTCAGCAATCTATACAAAGAAGGTGAAAACAAATCGAACTGTTTAGTGAAAACAGGAAAAAAAAAATCCTACAAAAAGCTGGCGTCATTGGTGTGCAGACCCCCTTTAATAATCAAGGATGTGGCTGCGTTCAGAATCAACCAATCACGATAAGTCGCCTCTCAAATAGTCATTAGTATCACCCGACATCAATTAAAGTGGCTCTGTTCAGCATAACGTTTTGTCTCAACAACAATTCTTTCAATCACATCATCATCATCATCAAGAAATACCTTCAAGCCAGTAAGGGGATCTCAGCTGTTAACGTTCACTTTTACTCCTGGCTGCCCCCACAACATCAAAACGAGGTGGTGTTAGTTGGTTTATTCGAAGCTGGGTCAACAGAAACCCAAACACGAGCATTACTTTTGGATTCATCAGAATCACTGTCGGTTTCACTATCCATTTCAATTTCACTGCCTGCAGACAGACTGACTTTGTCATCACAGCTGATGAGGGGCTCCTCAACATCACTGCTCATTTCGCTATCAAGAGCATGCACCACTTGGGCCGCTAAACGACGTTTCTTATGAGACACCATTATGAGGCTAGGAGAAGAGGCGTCTACACTGTTGCCCAATCGGGCCTGATACTTACGTAAGACACGCCTGTACAGTTGCCCGAGTAAGGCTCGGGTCTAACACTTACGTGAGATGTGTCTATTCGGAAAACTCGAACCTAATGCTTTTAACATTGTTTTCATAGCCTGAGTGACATTCGGGTCTAACTCTAAGGAGGTTCAACATCCCATGGAGCAAAGTGAAGAAAGTCCTCAACAAGTGGAGAAAATACGACTCAACGCTGACTCTACCGAGATTAGGACGACCCAGCAAAACTGAAGAGAAGACAAGGAGTAAACTGGTGTGGGAGGCCACCAGGAGGCCTTTGGCAACATGGAAGGAGCTGCTGGATTTCTTTTCAAGTCTTGGTTGTTCCCTAAATGTGACAACAATCAGTCGTATTCTTCAAAAGTCTGGGATTTTGGGTAGGGTAGCAAGATGAAAGCCTTTTCTCACAAAGAAAAACATCCAAGCCTGGCAAAACTTCACAAAAAGGAATACCCAGTCTCCCACAACCATGTGTATTATGGTGTGATGTGACCAAGGTTGAACTATTTGGCCATAATTCCAAAAGGTATGTTTGGTGCAAAAATAACAGCACATCATTAAATGGACACCATAGCCACAGGGAGGCACGGTGGAGGCAGCATCAGGTTTTGGGGCTACTTTACTTCATCTGGAACTGGGGATTTAGTCAGAGTGGATGGAATCACGAAGAGCTCCAAGTATCGGTCAAATTTGAAAGAGGAATGAAGAGGAACTTCATCTTTCAGCATGACAATGACTCAAAGCATCCATCAAAATCAACAAAGCACACACACAAATTGTCCAGCTTGAAGTTGCCAGTCGGTCAAATGCACAAATTTCTAGGGTTTAGACGCGCTCTGAAGACGACGGTGATTCGGGGAGAGCGTTTATAGATGCTCTTAATAAAAAGATTTTTCCCTCCTCTGGGAACGTGACTATGGACTCTGCTCTGCATGGTTCTGCTGTCTAGTGTGATTTTGTTTGAACTCTGTGGTCATAGTGGCAGAGGTACAGACATCTTTTACTTGGGTGGAAACTGTATGGTAGTTTCGAGAACAAAGAACCCTTAACGGTACTTTTTCTTTCATTTGCCCCCAGTCACATTTCTAAGGGAAAAGGATTTAGCCTTGGCATTTATTTTTGGTGGGCGAACATCTTTCTTTCAAGCAGTGTACCTTCACAGTTTTTATCGTGCGCAAAGTTACAAGCGTGTTTTGAACATTTGAAATACCTTTGATTACCGCTCTTATTTTGCGAGTGGTAATTCAGTTAGTAGTTTTGCCCGTGTTTTGGTTTCTTTTTTGAGATTTGCTTCTTCTCTGTATCAATTAAGACTTGTGTTACCCATTATTTGATAATGAAGCAAATAGTGATGCCAGACCAGTTTCTTCAAAGATGTATAAAAATCAAGCCTTTCTTTGACCACTGCATTCGAAAATTTTCTGGAAGTTACATTCCAGAGGGAGATCATTCAATCAATGAAAATTTACTGCTATGGAAAGACCGTCTAGGGAGGAAGGTATACATTCCGAAAAAAAGATCACATTTTGGGATGGAATCCGCTATAAGCTTTGTGAGGCAAAAAGTGGATATGTGTGGAATATGATGATGAAAATCCAAGCACATCACACTAGTTTTGATGTCATTACACTGGTTACCTGTGCCATTTAGAATTGATTTAAAATGCTGCTTATGGTTTATAAAGCCTTAACTAATCTCACTTCGTCCTATACTTTGGAATGCCCGTCCCCCTACACTCCAAGTCGAAACCTTAGATCTTCAAATGGAGGTCTGCTTAGAATTTCAAGAGCTAAACTTAAAAAAAGTGGTGATGCGGCCTTCTGCTGTTATGCACCTAAAATCTGGAATAGCTTACCGATAGAAATTCGCCAGACTAATATGGTGGAGCACTTTAACATGGCTTTCTCATAGCTTAATTTTAGTGAAACCCTGATATTCTGTATATGCATTTAATTATCATTTTCATCATGGCCCCACAATCCATACTAACCCCCTACTTTCTCTGCCGTTCTTTTTCCGGTTTTCTGCGGTGGCTATCTGCACCACTACCTGATGAAAGCATCATGCAGTCCCTACATTGTTGGATTGAAGGCCAGATATCCACATGACCATCATCGTCTAATTTTTCCGCATGAATCCTGAAAACCATGAGGACCGATTGAGATCATTGTTGTTAGATAGAATGCATATTTGGGGCTGCATGGTTTTTTGGGGCTGCAGATTTTGTTTTTCTTCTCCAGCCCTCCACGTTTTTTTTTTTTTCTCTCCTCCTGGCCATCGGACTTTACTTTATTCATTGTTAATTAAGCATTGCCAAATTTTTATATTTTTTTCTTTCTTTGTCTTGTAAAGCACATCATTTTTATGAAAATGTGCTATAGAAAGAAATGTCGTCGTTATACACGGGGAAAAGATACAGAACTTGTTAACGACGTAGGAGGGGTTGATGTGCGTAATTTTACAAAACCGTTGTGGACTGTGCCAACACTTGCGGAGAAGCTGCTGAATCAGGGTTGTCTGATAGGACTAGACACTTACTACAGCAGTCCCGGGTTCTATGAATTTTTGAATTCGATGGAAACTGATGCTGTTGGAACAGGAAAGTTAAAAAAAGAGAAAGGACCTGCCAAAATCTATGATGACAAAAAATTGAAATCCGGAGAAGCTGCCGCTGCATTCAGAAATATGTTGATGGATTTGAAGTGGAAGGATAAGAGAGATGTTTGTATGCTGAGCAGACATCCCATAAGAGATAGTGTAGTGTGTCTGTCACACAAGAAGAGGACGGAAACGATATACTGCGGCAGAGACTGCAATGTTCCATTCTGCACTGCTCCGTGCTTCCATGTGTACCACCAGACTACTATGCGAAAAATGGAAACGAGACAAGACTTTTTGGAAGATTTTTTCCAAGTCCCGCGATTCGAGACTTTGGCCATGAAATGTTTTCAAGTCACGCCCTCCTCTCAACCATAGAAAACCCATGCACATGGTACTCTCACATCTCATTCGTCTGAATGCTTTTGTCAGACACATTTCCTGCTCTCTAAGCTCTTATAAATTTTAACGTTTTCCTTACTTTAAGTTCCCAATTAAAGAAGACGTATTATGTCCAAATCTTATTGAAGAATTTCATCACGAAGGGTTATCAACAGAAGAAATGAGTACACGGGCAATCCTAGCACCGAGAAACGATGAAGTCAAACAAATTAACGCCAAAAATGACGATCGGCTACACGGCAAATTGGTTAACTGCATATCAATAGACTATGCTGAAACAGTTGGTGGTGATGGTGCAGAAGATGAAAACATCAACTTACAATATTCTGAGGAATAACTACAACCGTTAACACCGTCTGGTCTTCCTCCTCACGAATTGCTGTAGTAAGAAGGATGTATCCAAGAAAGGTAATGTAGCAGATCTTCAGGGGATACCATTAGACAACAAAGGAGATCTTGATATGCCATTTGTATTAAAACATTAACAGTTTCCCGTTAGAATAGCTTTTGTAAAGACAATTAACAAATCTCAGAGCCGAACATTCGAAAAAGTAATTTTATTTAATAGAGAGAAAGAAACGAAATTCAATCACGGGCAGTTATACGTGGCGTTGTCACGATAAAAATCCAAACAAAGAATCACAATTCAATGCAATATTGACGAAAATTTAATTCAAAAAATAGTTTTTACTTAAGTTCTACAGTAAAAGTGTAAGTTTAAAAAGTATTTGCCTGTTAATTTCCAAGCCAAAAAGAACAAAATCGTATTACGCAACGAATAACTAACGCAACATGAAACAATTTACTTTCAAATTATTACATTTTAATATTTTTTAATATGGTTAATTACTCACTATAATGTAAAATAGTTAGTAAATTGTATATCCGCATCCCCATTTGTGAGTGGCAGAACTACAAAGAGGCTAGCGCGTACCGCAAGCACGGGGGTTAGCAAGCGAAGTGAGCAGGGGGCAAAGCCTAGCCAAAAACTAGCATGAAATTAGCTTATTGTTGCTGACAAAAAATTATTTAAATAATTTTGTTTGTAGTTCAAATTTTTTTTTTTATCTTCCAACAATTTTTACCTGCATTGTTATCACTCTTTAATTTAATATTGTTTTTTGTATCAGTATGCTGCTGCTGGAGTAGGTGAATTTCCCCTTGGTATTAATAAAGTATCTATCTAATTTAACTGGCATGTCAATTAGATAATATTCTAGCAAAATTCAACCATTTCTAATGACAGATTAAATAAAACTCCCACCATGGGAGTGACTACTGAAAAAAGGCCCCCATTAAAGGGGTTAAAGAATCAAATCCAATAAAAATGAGCACAAGCCACCGAGTCGGGAATAAACAGCTCACCTGAGTTCATCTTCTGCGCCGATGTGTTGTGGGCTGCTCAGTTTGGAGTCAAGATTGTAGAACACTCCCCCGACCTCCCGCACACCGATCCAGTGCTGCCGCTTCAGAGGAAGACGCAGTGGACCCCAGCACAGGTTTGAGGGGACGTTGAGGATGAAGCCCATAACATTAGGCAAGGAAATAGTGCTGACATCCCTGTCAAGAGTGAGCGGCGGTGATTAAACCATAGCAAAAGAAAACAAAACAAGTGAACTGTGACCCAACCAGTGTGTGAACTCATGCCAAGACCCCCTGAGCCCAACACAGGCCATGCTTACCTTCTTTTGTCCCACCACACCGCCTCATAGCCTCGTGTCTGTAGGGCTGCCATAATCACGTTCACATCATAATTTCCATTTCCCAGCATGCTTTTCTTGTGAGGTGTCACCATGGTGTTCGGCGACAACCTAAAAAAGAGTCATAGATAAAGGTCACTATAGTTTGTTGATCGAGTCCACTTAAAACTTTAGTGCCCGCACCCTATGGGTGGTATATAACTGCCACACTGTGTGTATTGTAATGAAGCAGGATGTACACATCTAGCATTCTATGCGAGTCACAATTGGGTTATTTAAATTGGCAACCACATACACCACTTTGGGGAATATTAAATTGTTCCAAATCCAATTATTCCCAACATAAATTTATAATTCAAGCATTTGAGTTTGACAGAGTGAAGCCCTTATTTCAGAATGTGTCATAAGCAAACAATAATTTTCAACATGCACAATACTGTCGCTGGCAAGTGTACGTTTCATACATCTGGTGAACTGCCGGAAACGCCACACCAGACACCAGCATGTTCCACTGAGTTACGCATGGTTGGTCCACCTTTCATTTAAGGAATATTCAAGGCCAGGCTGTACATTTCTAAAGCTTTCGAGTGTTCCTAAGAGCACCAAGAAGTTTGGAACCACCAGAACTCTTCCTAGAGTTGTCCATATGGCCAGACTGATTACGCGGGAGAAGAAAGACCTTGGACTTTAGAGGTGAGCCAGAACCCAATGGTCACTCTAACAGAGCTTCACAAGTCCAAGGAACTCTCTGTAGACCTCTGTGATAAATGTGGTCAGGCACAGATTATGACAACCTTTTCAAAACCTTGGAGTGTTTCCAGGACTCTTCCTACTGTTGGCCAACCAGTCAAACTGACTAACCAGGCAAGAAGGGCATTGGAGGTGACCAAAGACCCAATGGTGACTCTAACAGAGCTTCTTCAGAAGTCATCTGCTCAGAGGGGAGAACCTCTTGGAAGGACAATCATCTCAGCAACACTCCATCGAGCAAGCGTTTATGGCTACAAGGAGAGAAAGGCATACGACGGCTTGCTTAGACTCAGACAGCATGACAACAATTCTTTGGTTTGATGAGACAAAACTAATTCTTCGGGCAGAACTCCAAGCACTACGTCTGATGAAAACTTGACCCTGCTCATTACCAGCCTAATACCAACCCTACGATGAATCATGGTAGTGACAGCAAAATGCTATAGGTGTGCGTCTAAGTGGCACGGACAGGAAGACTGGTCAGAATTGAGGGAAGGGTGGTAAAAAACAAAACAAATACGGAGCGATTCTGCACTTATGGGGGTGTATCGATAAGGGAGATGGGACAGAGAAGTCGGGAGGAGAACTTGGCTTCACGGTGCAAAGTCTGCATCTTAACATCAACAAAACGACAGAACAGGTTATTGACTCTACAGTGGGGGAAATAATTATTTGGAACAAACTTAACAAATTCAGCAGGAATCAGTCAGATTCATAATCTGTGACAACACCTGATAACACTGAGCTCATTTAATTAGCTGGTATTATTTTTCTCTTATTCTACATTCAGAAAAGCACAGCAGCATGATGCTTACATTTATAAGACATGTAGAAATATTTCTGCTTTTGCTATATCAAGTTAAGTTGGGGAGAAAGCACTGATACAGCGTGTTGCTGCACCCACTACACGACGAAACAACTCAATCCCGGTTTGTAACCCCCCAGGCAAACACAGGGTCCAGTACCACCCTCCGGAAATGACCCTCTATCTGCCACAGTTATGTGGGCGACCCCTTGGCCTGGTCCAGCCACTCGAGTCCCCAACAATGAGGATCTTACGAGCCGTATCACCCTCTGGGAAACGCGCCACATGGCTGTAGTGCCGTAACTGACGCTCCCTCACAATGCAGGTCATGTGCCTCATTCGGGACTCCATGAGCAACACAAAGTCAAACTAATGGTACCCAAGAATTTTCCAGAGAGAGAGACACAGTACCAAAGGAGTCCAGTCTTCATCTCAGGTCACTGGATAGCATCCATGTCTCGCAACCATCTAGCAAGACAGGAAGCACCAGGACTCTAAAGACTTGGACCTTCGTCCTTTTGCACAGATATCAGGAGCACCACACACCCCTTTCCAGCGACCTCATGACCCCCCATGCTCTCCCAATCTGTCTACTGACTTCATAGGAAGAGTCACCAGAGACATGAATGTCATTTCTGAGGTAAGTAAACCACTCGACAAGGTCAACACTCTCTCCGCAGACAGACACACTGCTGATGGCCATGCTCAAGAGGTCATTAAAGGCCTGGATCTTGGTTTTTATCAGGACACTCGCAAGCCCAGACACTCAGACTCCTCGCTCAGTCTCCCCGATCAGAGCCTCCATGGACTCCGTGAAGTTCACAGCAAAGTCAAGATCTGTGAATCTTTCTTCACCAACAGATGCCCCACAGCCACTGGACCCCACGACCTTGCCCAACACCCATTCAATACAACCATTGAACAGAGTAGGAGCAGAATACACCCCTGATGAACCCCAGAATCACTGGGAAAAATGCAGAGGTTCTGCCTCCACTCTGCACAGCACTCACAGTACCAGTGTACAGGATGACCATGATATCCAGCAACCTCAAGGGGATCCCGCAAACCTTCAGGATGTCCCACAGGGCAGCTCGATCAACTGAGTCGAACGCGTTACAAAAATCGACAAACGCTGCAAAGAAACTCTGCCAATATTCGTGTTTGCGCTCCATGAGAACTCTCAGTGCCAGGATGTGGTCGATGGTGGACTTCTTAGGCGTAAAACCAGACTATTCCGGTCGCTGGTAGGTGAGCACGTGATCACGGATTCTACTGAGGACGACCCTAGCAAGGACCTTAGCTGGCACCGAGAGCAGTGTTATCCCCCTGTAGTTGCTGCAATCCAGTCCCGTTATCCCAACTGACTGGAAAACACCAGTCTCTCAAATGGAAGCAAAGATTGCTTGCAATGCCAGGAGGACAGCTTGACCACCAGCCTAGAGAAGTTCACCCCGAATACCACAGATCCCTGCAGCCCTTCCCCCTCCTCAGCTGTGCAATCTCGGTGAGACTGGGGGGTTCACAGCTAATTGGAGGATCAGCCTTGAGGACCGTGGACCCCGAGATATCCAACATTGCTATATACAGTATTTAAAAGCTTAACTCTCTTTGGTTGATTTCATTATATTTAGCCCTTTCTCTGTGCTTCGTTGTATCTTATTATTACTGACAATTAAAAACTAGCAGAGCAGACAGTCAGGCAAACAACACTGAATAATCAAAGGCTGCAACTACTTTAGCATCAGACCCAATAAATAGTAAATACCTGTATTAGATTCATTAAACAATTAGAAAACCTGGCAAAAAAAAATAAAATGAAAATCAAGATGATTATTTAAAAAAAATTCCAAAATAACTGCTTGGTACATTATATATATATATATATATATATATATATATATATACCAGCAAGCCAGCGATTCTCGAAAGAATCGCAAATCCAAGAATGGCAATCACTTTCTGTTCCCTCCGATACTTGGAGGGATGAAATATCATGGAGGGTGGGTGCGTCCTGGGAAAGTTCATTTAATTAAATAAACATATTTGTACTAAAGCAGTTTGTTTTTGGAGCTGTGACTCATCTAGTTCTGGTGTTTCAGAAGCGCGTTGTAGGCGCCTTTGTTTATTGTTTTTAGCCATGCAGTCTCGTTTTTGTTTTTCTATGGCTGTGTCGTCAGTGAGAAGTCGTTTGCTGACGGCGGCGGATTCGTGTGCTTAAGTGGCCATGGCGGCGGATCCGGGCATGGAGGGCTACATTACTAAACAAACGTGGTCTATGCGGTGGTGTGGGCGGTCGCATTCGGGCGGCTGTACAACATGGCGTGCACGCTTTACCTCAGGTTTAGTTTACAGGTTGTAGCCATGGTAAAGTTTTCATTTAATTAAATAAACATATCTGTACTAAAGCGGTTTCTTTGTGTGGGCACCTTCGTTCATTCTTTTTATCCATACGGGCTCGTTTACAGGTCGTAGCCATACAGGCTTGTGTTTGTATTTAGTTGAGCTCTTTCATTGTGGAGCCGTGACGTCTTTGCTTCTGGTGTGTCTGAAGCGTGTCGTAGGAGCCTCCGTGTATTGTCTTTATCCATGCGGTCTCGTCTTTGTTGTTCTGTGGCTGTGTCGTTAGGTAGAAGTCGTTTACTGTTAGGAAGCATACTCCAGCCTATACACACTGACTGGTGGCACAGTGGATTATTTGTTTTGGATCTGTGCCTCTCTTGCATGTAGTGTTTCAGAAACGCGTTGTAGGCGCCTTTGAACTCTGTGTTGTTGGAGCCGTGACTCCTTTGCGTCCGCTGTTTCAGAGGCGCATTGTAGGCGCCTTCGTTCATTTTGTTTATCCATACGGGCTCGTTTTTGTATTTCCGTTACTTGAGATGTTTCGTTTTGGAGCCGTGACTTCTTCGCTTGTGGTGTTTATGAAGCGCGTGGTAGGCGCCTCCATTTATTGTTTGTATCCATGCGGTCTCGTTTTTGTTTCTCCGTTACTGAATTACTGTTATGTGATTCAAACATGCCACACAGACTGCTGGCACATACATACTACCGACTCTGGGAGGCCGCTGCGTTTGACTGTGGATTGTGGTGTTTGGGCGCCACCTACTGACTCTGGGAAGCCGCTGCGTTTGACTCTGGGGCGCCGCGGCACACTGCGCATGCGTATCGGTGCGTCCGTTCATAAATTAAAACTGTGGTTTAGTAATAAATATATATATATATATATATATATATATATATATATATATATATATATAAAATTTAGCAAACTTACTTTTCTAATTTCTATATTGTTCCCAAAAACACCGAACTTGGGAAATAACAGTTCACTTAATTAGCCCAGGAGTCCAATTAAAAACAGAAACTGGTTGGAACAAAAACCCGCAGCCACAGTGGGGTCCCCAGGACTGAGTTTGGGGAGCACTGCCTTAATTGCTGCATTTTGGTTTTAGTTGCCCGTTTTTTTGCTTTTTTAACCAGCGACCACTTGATATTGAGGTGCAAATAACAAAGGAGCCACCAGCTCTCTGGCTAACATGCTTTCATTTAAACCGGTGTACCACGAAGCATTTGTGTTAATAAAAATGACAGAGAAATGAAAAGACCACAAAACATCTGGAGAAAGTTCTCCGAAATGGAAGAATGAAAGCACAAACAAGCCATAGAATTAAATCCTCACTTTCTTTGTCTGTTAGGCCAGGCTTCTAATTAGAAAACCGGTTGGAGCAAATACCTGCAGCCACTGCGGCCCACCAGGACTGGAGTTCAAGTTCCCTGAACCTTTAACTCAGGGGTCCTAAATCACGGTCCTGGAGGGCCACAGTGGCTGCGGGTTTTTGCTCCAACCCAATTGCTTAATAAGAAGCACTTACTGCTCAAGTAACACTTCTGCTTCACTTCCGTTGTCTCGCTCGTTAAGATTTTGAACCCTTATTGCTTATTTTAGTCTTAAAATACCTGTATTCTTAGTTTTGAATTGCTCCTAATTAGTAATAACAAGCAAATGACAAAAGAGACGAGAATTTCTCCATTTAGCTTATTACCATTTACACCTGTGTGTATTTATCGTGCACTATTGGGTTTAATTAAATACTTGGAAGGAAAGTGAACAGAAAAAAGTGAAGGACTGAGAATTACTCCTCCATTTCAGCCTTCAGATCATTTAGATGATATCCTTAGAAAGGGGAAGAAAATCAAGGATATGAGAATTACCTGATATAGCAGAGTTAAAGCACTTACAAGCCATGAAATTAGAAAGCAATCCTTACCAATAATTTAATTAAGCAACCAGGTTAGAACAAAAACTTGCAGCCACTGCGGCCCTCCAGGACTGGGATTGAGGACCTCTGCTTTAACTGCTAAATTTAGCATTTAGTTGCCCATATTTTTGTTTTTTTTCACCAGTGACCACTTAGTCATATGAAAAGATTTGGGAGCCCCTCTCAGCCTGCCTAATAATTTACTCTCCTTTCAACAATAAAGATAACAGTGGTATGTCTTTCATTTTCTAAGAACATCTGAGTACTGCGGTGTTTTCCGAACAAAGAGTTTTAGTGACACAGTATTTAGTTGTATGAAATTAAATCAAATGTGAAAAACTGGCTGTGCACAAATGTGAGTCCCCTTGTAATTTTACTGATTTGAATGCCTGTCACTGCTCAATGCTGATTACTAGCAACACCAAATTGGATGGATGAGCTCGTTATGCCTTCATAAACAGGTGTGTCCCAATCATGAGATATAAAGGTATTTAAGGTGGTCAACTGCAATTTATGCTTCCCTTTGACTCTCAAACTGAAGAGTGACAGCATGGGATCCTCAAAGCAACTCTCAAAAGATCTGAAAACAAAGATTGTTGAGTCTCATGGTTTAGGGGAAGGCTACAAAAAGCTATCTCAGAGGTTTAAACTGTCAGTTTCAACTGTAAGGAATGGAATCAGGAAATGGAAGGCCACAGGCACAGTTACTGTTAAACCCAGCAGGGCTGGCAGGCCAAGAAAAATACAGGAGTGGCATATGAGCAGGATTGTGAGAATGGTTACAGACAACCCACAGATCACCTCCAAAGACCTGCAAGAACATCTTGCTGCAGATGGTGTATCTGTACATCGTTCTACAATTCAGCACAATTTGCACAAAGAACATCTGTATGGCAGGGTGATGAGAAAGAAGCCCCTTCTGCACTCACACCACAAACAGAGTCTCTTGTTGTATGCAAATGCTCATTTAGACAAGCCAGACTCATTCTGGAACAAAGTGCTTTGGACTGATGAGACAGAAATCGAGTTATTTGGTCAGAACAAAAAACGATTTGCACAGCGGAAGAAGAACACTGCATTCCAAGACAAACACCTGCTACCTACTGTCAAACTTGGTGGAGGTTCCATCATGCTGTGTGGCTATGTGGCTAGTTCAGGTACTGGGGCCCTTGTTAAAGTTGAGGGTCGGGTGAATTCAACCCAAAATCAACAAATTCTTCAGGATAATGTTCAAGCATCAGTCACAAAGTTGAAGTTATGCAGGGGTTGGATATTCCAACAAGACAATGACCCAAAACACAGTTCGAAATCTACAAAGGCATTCATGCAGAGGGAGAAGTATAATGTTCTGGAATGGCCGTCACAGTCCCCTGACTTGAATATCATCGAAAAATCTATGGGATGATTTGAAGCAGACTGTCCATGCTCGGCAGCCATCAAATTGAACTGGAGAGATTTTCTATGAAGAATGGTCAAAAATATCTCCATCCAGAATCCAGACACTCATCAAAGACTATAGGAGGACAGCATCTAGAGGCTGTTAGATTTACAAAAGTAGGCTCAACTAAGTATTGATGTCATATCTCTGTTGGGCTGCCCACATTTATGCACCTGTCTAATTTTGTTATGATGCATATTGCATATTTTCTGTTAATCCAATAAACTTAATGTCACTGCTGAAATACTACTGTTTCCATAAGGCATGTCAGATATTAAAAGGAAGTTGCTACTTTGAAAGCTCAGCCAATGAGAAACAAAAATCCAAAGAATTAAGAGGGGTTCCCAAACTTTTTCATATGACTGTATTGAGGTGAAAATGACAAAGGAGCCACCAGCTCTCCAGCTAATGTGCTTCCATTTAAACCCACGTTTCTCAAAGCATTTATGTTAATAAAATGTTTTGAATAATTGACAAGAGAAATGAAGACCACAAAACATCTGGAGAAAGTTCTCAGAAATGGAAGAACGAAAGCACAAACAAGCCATAGAATTAAATCCTCAGTTTCTTTATCTGTTAGAAAACTGGTTGGGATGAAAACCTGCAGCCACTGTGGACTTCCAGGAGCGTAACCGAGTATCCCAGCACTTGAAGAACGTGGAGTACACTCCACACGGGTGGGATTACAACAAAGTGAGATGCCTGCTGTGACTAATCACGGACTATTACTGTGCAAGTCAAAGGCAGCCAAAGCAGTGCAATGAAGCTGACACGGCAGTATAAAAGAGTGGTATGGCAGCAGCAGACACCAGCAATACGACAATCATTTAAAAAAACATCCCGCTCAACGAAACACGAGCTTCGTGAAGGAAGTGCATCGAGAGGAAATGCGGGAAGCTGCACCAGCACACGGGTCTTCCTAACATTCTTCAACTTGCTGCCAGCTTTGAATTAAATTAAGCATCAGTCAGGAAACAGACCTCGATGAGATGGCAGTCCAACTCACACACCCGGCCAAGTATGTGGGTGCAAAAAAAATAAATCTCTGAATACGCAGATCAAACATTACAGAGGTGCACATGAAAATGGAAACGGCACACAGGCAGGCAGTGACCGAGTGGACACCCGAGCCAGGAGTTTGTCCCACTGTGCTATTCCTTCTCAACAACATGAACAAGATGGATGACATCTAAATGAACTTCCTTTGAACAGATGAATGAAAGCCAACGCACAGGTGGCCAGCTACTTTTTTTTTGAGAAAGTATGGGTGATGAGCTTTTTACAAGCATGCAACAAAATCTTCGGCCATGTTGACATCCCCTGCAGCTTCACCTTATCAAACATCGAGAGTTTCCAAAAAAAAAAAAAAAAGTCCTGACAGACAACTGGATAAACAACTCAAGTTCAAACAGTAGAGGCCGGAGATTTCCATCCACCTTGACTGAAGACGTTCCACACCTGCCATCTTACCATGCATCCCCAGTGTTTAGCCCATTAGGGTATCTGCTTTATTTCTAGAAGTTTAATGCCGAAATTCAACCGAAAAGATTTATTTCAGCCTTTATTTACTGTAGTCAATGTTCAACGGATCAACATCAGTTTGAACATCTGTGTAAACCTCTTGGAAGATTCCAGAAATTGAAATCACAACTTTTAGAAGTCTCTGACCCATTCTGTAAATTGGGAGTGCATCTGTAACCGCATTTAAAGGCCTACCTTTAAAATAGAACTTACAAACGTGTAGGCCGGGGCCGACACTGGAAGAAGCCCCCTCTCCCTGACCCTCACTCCTCCAATGACCGCGCTCAACTCTCAGTGGCACCATTACAGGTGAATTGTGGCCGACCCCGAATGAGACCCCATCTACCGGTCCAATGATTGTGATCAAGTCACAAATGGAAAGCATCACAGATGGAACGCGGATGGGGCTGGGCAACCTCTTCAAATGCCAGCTGGCTCTGACAATTGTGTTTGATTCACCGAGAAGGAAAAGCATCGGCCATCAGGCTTGATGGATCATGCCCCCAACTTTGACGATCACACTCGATTCACCAAGGGGGAAGGGGGGAGGGACCCACCACAATTCCCTCCCTCGCTTAGATGATCACATTAAATTCAAGGAAGGGATCACCCAACTCCCAAGCCCAAGGTTGGATTGCAAACACACTAGTATGTAAAAAACTGGATTGCGACACCAGAAAGGTTGGGAAACACGACGACGTTAGAGCCAGTGCCCTTCTGCAATAGACAGATTTATTTTAATTTTGGTATAGTCGGCAGGATAGATTTATTTTAATTTTGGTATAGTCAGCGAGAGAGAGAGATAGAGGCAACTCAAGACGGCCAGCGGATAAAACAGAGGAGAGACGTGACGCCAAACCAAGACTAACTAGCATTAGTTAAACTTGAGCTTGTTCTGGTGTTCACCGAGACAGCACTTAGACCGGAGGATCACCTCGTTTCAGGGCCATACTACACAGTCTGGTTTTGACTCACTGCCAGTACGGTACACTGCAAGTGGCCCATAGTGTCACAGCAAACTTGTCGTTTATACCTGCCAGGGCTCACCTCTCATATGATTTTCTCTCTTCATTCTGAAAACATACAGAGCACTGAGCACTAACACTGCTAAGCCCTATTTTGTTTTCTGTCATAGGTTATGAAGCTTCAAAGCTCGCTTGAGGTGACGTAGTGTAGTTTTTAAACCAGTCATCATCTTCACAGGCTCAACAATGCCATATGAGGCTTGCCTGATACGTTAGGACAAGGAGAAATGAAAATTGGAATACTACTTAGAGAGGCTGGAGGCAAATAAATAAATAAATAAATAAATATACACATATATAAATAAAAAAAGAAAATCTTGAGACGAGACTTTACCCAAAGAGATTTTTTCAAGTCACGCCCTCCGCTCAACCATTTACAGTTAACGGCCCTCGCCCACAGTCCTCTCACCTCTCATTCGTGTAAATGCTTTTGTCAGACACAGTTCCTGTGCTCTCAGCTCTTATAAATTTTTACTTTTTCCTCACTTTAAGTTCCCAATAAAAGAAGTCTTATTATGTCCAAATCTTATTTAAGAATGTAATCCCGGAGGGTTATCGACAAATAAAAAATGAGTACACGGGCAATCCTAGCACAGAGAAACGATGAAATCAAACAAATTAACGTGAAAAACGTCGATTGGTTACAAGGCAATGACATGTAAAATTTTAACAGGTGACAAGAAAGGTAATGTAGTATATCTTCCACAGATAACATTGTACAGCAAAGGAGATCTTGATATGCCATTCGTATTAAGACGTTTACAGTTTTATACATGAGGCGAGACACAAAAATAACCGGACTGCGCTTGGGGCTTTCCTGGGAAACCATCTGGAGGTCAGCCAGACGTGAATCATAGAACTATATCTCCTCCTACATGCCCTCTCAAACCGCCGACCGGCTAGGTATATCCTGTGAATAGCCCAGTCAGTATTTGCTCAACAATTGCTACACAAGTTCACACAATAATGTCAGGTGAAAAAAAAAAAAAAAACAATCGAACAGCAAATCAACATCAAACTGTGACTGACAAAAACATTCCTGTCCTCAATCATCCTCCCTATTCGCCCGATTTAGCTCCCTGTGATTTTTACGTGTACCCGAAAATTAAAAGTGACCTGAAGGGAACACATTTTTCTTCAGTGGATGACGTGAAGACAAAAACTGCAAGCCTGTTGAAGAGCCTCAAGCAAAGAAGACTTCCAGCTCTGTTTCAATTAATGGAAGATACGTATGAAGCGGTGTAGATATCAGGAGGGGGAGTACAGAAAAGGTTACAATGTTTAGAATGCTGTAATTCATCAATAAATATTTTAACCAATCCGGTTATTTTTGTGTCTCGCCTCATATATATATATATATCTCTCTCTACGAGTGGAAGTGAGTGAGTCTGTCTGTCTGTCTGTCCCGGAAGCGAGAGGTGGAGTCAGGGTGAGGGCTCCGCCTCCGAAGAAACAGAAAACTCGCTTATCCACTAATAACACAAACAAGGCGAGCACATCAGCAAAATGAAACCTCAGAAGAATGTCAAAGTCGCTTAGCCACTAACATCAGCAAAAACGGTATCCTTTTACTTTTCCTCCTGCTGCTAATACACAAATGATGCGAGGAGTTCCTTTCAATTACCTGACATCTCTACATTTCAATAGTTTCTAGGACCCCGGGCTTTTTACAGCCATTATATATTACAGTGCATCCGGAAAGTATTCACAGCGCATCACTTTTTCCATATTTTGTTATGTTACAGCCTTATTCCAAAATGGATTAAATCCATTTTTTTCCACAGAATTCTACACACAACACCCCATAATGACAATGTGAAAAAAGTTAACTTGAGGTTTTTGCAAATTTATTAAAAATAAAAAAATTGAGAAAGCACATGTACAGAAGTATTCACATCCTTTGCCATGAAGCTCAAAATTGAGCTCAGGTTCATCCTGTTTCACCTGATCATTCTTGAGATGTTTCTGCAGCTTAATTGGAGTCCACCTGTGGTAAATTCAGTTGACTGGACATGATTTGGAAAGGCACACACCTGTCTATGTAAGGTCCCACAGTTGACAGTTCATGTCAGAGCACAAACCAAGCATGAAGTCAAAGGAATTGTCTGTAGACCTCCGAGACAGGATTGTCTCGAGGCACAAATCTGGGGAAGGTTACAGAAAAATTTCTGCTGCTTTGAAGGTCCCAATGAGCACAGTGGCCTCCATCATCCGTAAGTGGAAGAAGATCGAAACCACCAGGACTCTTCCTAGAGCTGGCCGGCCATCTAAACTGAGCGATCAGGGGAGAAGGGCCTTAGTCAGGGAGGTGACCAAGAACCCGATAGTCAATCTGTCAGAGCTCCAGAGGTCCTCTGTGGAGAGAGGAGAACCTTCCAGAAGGACAACCATCTCTGCAACAATCCACCAATCAGGCCCGTATGGTAGAGTGGCCAGACGGAAGCCACTCCTTAGTAAAAGGCACATGGCAGCCCACCTGGAGTTTGCCAAAAGGCACCTGAAGGACGCTCAGACCATGAGAAAGAAAATTCTCTGGTCTGATGAGACAAAGATTGAACTCTTTGGCATGAATGCCAGGCATCACGTTTGGAGGAAACCTGGCACCATCCCTACAGTGAAGCATGGTGGTGGACAGCATCATGCGGTGGGGATGTTTTTCAGTGGCAGGGACTGGGAGACTAGTCAGGATAAAGGGAAAGATGACTGCAGCAATGTACAGAGACATCCTGGATGAAAACCTGCTCCAGAGCGCTCTTGACCTCAGACTGGGGCGACGGTTCATCTTTCAGCAGGACAACAACCCTGAGCACACAGCCAAGAAATCAAAGGAGTCAACCGACGCTTCCCATCCGATTTGATGGAGCTTGAGAGGTGGTGCAAAGACGAACGGGCGAAACTGGCCAAGGATAGGTGTGCCAAGCTTGTGGCATCATATTCAACAAGACTTGAGGCTGTAATTGCTGTCAAGGGTGCATCGACAAAGTATTGAGCAAAGGCTGTGAATACTTATGGACATGTGCTTTCTCAATTTTTTTATTTTTAATAAATTTGCAAAAATCTCAAGTAAACTTTTTTCACGTTGTCATTATGAGGTGTTGTGTGTAGAATTCTGAGGGAAAAAATGAATTTAATCCATTTTGGAATAAGGCTGTAACATAAGAAAATGTGGAAAAAGTGATGCGCTGTGAATACTTTCCGGATTCACTGTATATAGAGATACATCTCCTGTAGTATGGTAGAATATTAAGCAGATAAAAAGGTCCACCTTTGAAAGATGTCCTGCAGGGCTTCTCGGCTGAACGCAGCTCCATCCTGGAAGACGTTGTTGAGAGCGTGCAAGGCACAGAGTTCTCGGCGCTGCTTCTCGTGATAGATGGTGTGCGTAGAGAGAGGGACATGGGCGCTGGCTTTCAGTTTCCTCACCCGCCAGGGTACACAGCCCAGACCCTTGCCAGGCCCCGGAGCACTACCCATCACTGGGCCTTCACTTGATGCACATGTGCAGGGAAAGGAAGGCACTGACGACAACAACAACAAGTAGGTTTGGCCTTCTAAAGTCGTCCCCAACTGGACCTTCACGCTTGCCCGCACAGAATTTAAGGATCGTTCAACAGCAGAGAGCCTTCTAGAAGTTTCTTTGGCATAATAAAGATGTATAAAAAAAAAAAAATATATGAGGAGCAGAAAAAACAAAAAACCCTCAATGTGCCACTGCGGTAAAATTAGTCAATGCCCACAAAATGTGATCCACCAGGAATGCTTACTTGGCCAGACCTCCCACCATCCCAGCCCCCTCACATGTTTACATTTTTCCTCCTCTTCTGCAATTTTCTACAGTCATGGAAATTTTTTTTTTTTCTTTCCCCAAAAAAAGCTGCAACACAATCAGCATTCAAAAGTGATTCATTCAGAAAAAAAAAAAAACAAAATAATGTAGTGCTCAAAATACTGGATTCTGTCAGAAATAATGGAGGGCTGCAAAGCGGGAATGACAGGGGCACACGAAGTCCACCCAAAAAGGACAAACTGCACTCAGGGAGGTCTGCAAAACGTGTGCATGTGTGTCTTTTGGCACGGCCTTCACAATGTGGACCTGGCGCATCTCTTAATCCTTCAAATGAATGTTCGGGTTTCCAAAGGCGTCTTCTGGAAATCGCGTGGACCTCAACTAAGCAAACTCAATTCAATGTCAGGGGCGTAAAAAAAAAAAAAAAAAATCATCAGAGACCCAAAAAACACAAAATCAAAATATGCTTATGTCTGGTTTGAGGATAAGCTGCTGCAGTTCACTTATATAAAAGGTAAAGTCCGATTACCCAAGCGGAGTTGAGAAGTTCAAAACAGTCAGCCATCCACCTTCATTACTCGCTCATTAAATATTACAAGTCCTCCTCCTCGGCTGGTGCAGCATGATAAGCATTTTCAACAACATGCAGGAACGGGCCTCAATCTTGCCAAATTTACATTGCCTTTTTTCTTTTATTTTTAGATCTTACGACTTTTCACCATTGTTTCGAGAAATGAAGCAGGCCTCTCTCAAAGATTTATTTAATCAGCAGAAAGTTTTAGTTCCTAATATTCCGGCAAACCAATCCCACAAACCATGAAGAAACAAAAAAAAAACCCTTTTCTTGCTGACGTTCAAATGTTAAAGCTGTATTCTTGGCCCAACGTCTGTGCAGTGCGCTGATAACTGATGGAAACGGCTTTAAAAGTGGAGCCAAATGTCTTCATTCATTCTGGCCCAACGCTCGTCTGAAGCCACTGGGAGATTTGCAAGGCCAAGTCCGTCACTCAGCAATCTCAGCTCCAAGGTTAACTTCTCCTAGAAAAAGAAAAAAGAAAAAGGGACAGGATTTTACTATAAAAGGCAACATAACAAAATGCAACATAAAGGGTCACCTTACATATAAACGTCTACATGTGGAAGTGTGTCTGTCTGTCTGTCTGGGAAGTGTGAGGCTACAGCATGAAGCTCAAAGAAAGTGACTCTGTCGCCAAAGTGAAACCACCGGGGAAAGAGAAACTCGCTTAGCCGCTGATACACAAGTGAGGCATCAGCAAAATGAAACATCCAAGGAGAGAGAAACTCGCTTAGCCGCTGATAGACAATGGAGGCTTCAGCAAAATGGAACCTCCAACAAGAGAGAAACTCGCTTAGCTGCTGATAGACAATGGAGGCGAGCACATCAGCAAAATTAAACATTCAAAAAGAGAGAAACTCACTTAGCCGATGATTGACAATGGAGGCAAGCACATCAGCAAAATGGAACATCCAAGGTGAGAGAAACTCGCTTAGCCGCTGATAGATAAAGGGGGAGAGAACATCAGCAAAACGAAACCTCAGAGAAAGGAAAAACTTGCTTAGCCATTGATAGAAAAGAGAGACGAGCACGTCGGCAAAATGAAACCTCCAAGACCAGAGAAACTCGCTTAGCCGCTGATAGACAAAGGGGGAGAGAACATCAGCAAAACGAAACATCCAAGGAGAGAGAAACTCACTTAGCCACTGATACACAAGCAAGATGAGCACATCGGCAAAACAAAACCTCAGAGGAAAGAGAAACTCACTTAGCCGCTAATATACAACCGATGCAATTGATTGATTGATTGAAGTGCCAGAATCCATGGATTCTAAGAGCCCAGGATTTTTACAGCACAGGCCTACACAGCTAGTTTATAAATAATTGGATAAACTGCACTACAATTAAATGACTACCGCAATCAGACAGCAGAGAAACATGTAATGATACACCATAAAAAACATCAGTAACTAAAGAGGTAAATAAATATGTACATACAGTATGTACAGTGGTGTGAAAAACTATTTGCCCCCTTCCTGATTTCTTATTCTTTTGCATGTTTGTCACACAAAATGTTTCTGATCATCAAACACATTTAACCATTAGTCAAATATAACACAAGTAAACACAAAATGCAGTTTTTAAATGATGGTTTTTATTATTTACGGAGAAAAAAAATCCAAACCTACATGGCCCTGTGTGACAAAGTAATTGCCCCCTTGTTAAAAAATAACCTAACTGTGGTGTATCACACCTGAGTTCAATTTCCGTAGCCACCCCCAGGCCTGATTACTGCCACACCTGTTTCAATCAAGAAATCACTTAAATAGGAGCTGCCTGACACAGAGAAGTAGACCAAAAGCACCTCAAAAGCTAGACATCATGCCAAGATCCAAAGAAATTCAGGAACAAATGAGAACAGAAGTAATTGAGATCTATCAGTCTGGTAAAGGTTATAAAGCCATTTCTAAAGCTTTGGGACTCCAGCGAACCACAGTGAGAGCCATTATCCACAAATGGCAAAAACATGGAACAGTGGTGAACCTTCCCAGGAGTGGCCGGCCGACCAAAATTACCCCAAGAGCGCAGAGACGACTCATCCGAGAGGTCACAAAAGACCCCAGGACAACGTCTAAAGAACTGCAGGCCTCACTTGCCTCAATTAAGGTCAGTGTTCACGACTCCACCATAAGAAAGAGACTGGGCAAAAACGGCCTGCATGGCAGATTTCCAAGACGCAAACCACTGTTAAGCAAAAAGAACATTAGGGCTCGTCTCAATTTTGCTAAGAAACATCTCAATGATTGCCAAGACTTTTGGGAAAATACCTTGTGGACTGATGAGTTAAAAGTTGAACTTTTTGGAAGGCAAATGTCCCGTTACATCTGGCGTAAAAGGAACACAGCATTTCAGAAAAAGAACATCATACCAACAGTAAAATATGGTGGTGGTAGTATGATGGTCTGGGGTTGTTTTGCTGCTTCAGGACCTGGAAGGCTTGCTGTGATAGATGGAACCATGAATTCTACTGTCTACCAAAAAATCCTGAAGGAGAATGTCCGGCCATCTGTTCGTCAACTCAAGCTGAAGCGATCTTGGGTGCTGCAACAGGACAATGACCCAAAACACACCAGCAAATCCACCTCTGAATGGCTGAAGAAAAATAAAATGAAGACTTTGGAGTGGCCTAGTCAAAGTCCTGACCTGAATCCAATTGAGATGCTATGGCATGACCTTAAAAAGGCGGTTCATGCTAGAAAACCCTCAAATAAAGCTGAATTACAACAATTTTGCAAAGATGAGTGGGCCAAAATTCCTCCAGAGCGCTGTAAAAGACTCATTGCAAGTTATCGCAAACGCTTGATTGCAGTTATTGCTGCTAAGGGTGGCCCAACCAGTTATTAGGTTCAGGGGGCAATTACTTTTTCACACAGGGCCATGTAGGTTTGGATTTTTTTTTCTCCCTAAATAATAAAAACCACCATTTACAAACTGCATTTTGTGTTTACTTGTGTTATATTTGACTAATGGTTAAATGTGTTTGATGATCAGAAACATTTTGTGTGACAAACATGCAAAAGAATAAGAAATCAGGAAGGGGGCAAATAGTTTTTCACACCACTGTATATATTGTGGCAGCTGGGATGCCTCTGTGATGGGAGGACCGGGGGAGAGGATATATTCAGGGCAATACCTCTCCTCTGTCCCCGAGGACACAAACCCCCTGGACTGCATCGGGGCCACGGGCTTGGAGCTTGGAAGCTCAACCCTGCTGGGGCTCATGGCCACCACCAGGGGGGCACTTGGACAGTTCCAGAGCCCTGGGGGTTTAGGATTGGGGGGACAACTTTGAACACAGTGCCAGTCCTTCCAAGGACACATCCGTAAATCATCATCCAGGAGACAGAAATGAATAGTGTAGTAGGCAAGATAACAGATAGATAGATAGATAGATATTAATTTTAGTATAGTAGGCAGGATACACTAAAATAGACTGAGAGACAGATAATATAATAAATAACAATAATAATAATAATAATGCATTTTACTTATAGGGGCACTTTACATTAGCAGTGAATCTCAAAGTGCAACATAAAAAGATTAAACAAAGGCAAGGCAAGATAGTTGTCCCAAAGGTGAAATTTACCTTTTACAGAAGCTGGGAAATATAACAAACATAACAACCCTGACTTGCATGTTCTATAACTCTGATGGCCAGAGTGATTTTCTAAGCTGTGATGTGCTCACTTCCATAGAGGCCAAGAGAATCAACAAGCCAATTAAGAAGGCAGGCTCAGCTGTGGGACGCCCCCTGGACCCAATTTAGGTAGGAGTGGAGGAGAAAATGCAGGCAAAACAGAGTGCCATAATGAACAATGCTGCACATGCTCCCTCTGGCACATATTGTTCAAGTGGTCTTTCGGATGAGGGCTTATGATTTACACAAAGACCAGCCTCTCGGATGTCTTCATGATGTGGGACACAAGGGGCCACTGGTCTACCACCTGCACTTCAGAACTGGTAATCCATCTGAAGGATGTTTGGGCCCACCCAGTACTTGGATGGGGGTGAACCATCAAAGAAAAGTTGAGGATGCTGTTAGAAGAGTTGTTTTTGCGCTTACCCTGTGGTCTGTGTGTGGATCCCAATACCCCAGTGTAGTTAGATGAGATATAAAACCGAGGTCGTGAACCTCTGTGATCTTAATGGCATCTGGCAAAAGAGTTGGTGTATCCTGATATCCTGGCTAAATTGCCCACCATGACCTTGTTCATTACGACCCTCTTTCACCCCTTAACAGCCAATGTATGTTCAGAGTCCTGGCTGCCATAATATCTCGTTGGATTCTGCACATATGAGGGGGAGGGGGGCTGATGTGGCTTCCCTAAGCGTGTTAAGTGGCTAAAATAATACATACTGTATAATAAATGGAGGTATAAATCTTGGAACTGGAGCGATACAGGATCCGTCCCACAGCAGCAACATTTTCTGTAGCATCAATAAGAATACTGAACAAGTAACAGAGGGCACCACAAATCTTACAATAACATGAACTGCGTTACAAGTTAACCAGACATGAAGTTGAAGCACAGACCTTGAAAAGATTTATGAAGTTCCTGGACGAGACACTGGGACTGCTGCACTGTTAGCTCAACAAACGAACGTGACGGACTGAATGATCTCCTCTCGTTTGTCAAATTTCTAAAGTTCTAAGCAGATAAATGTGATAAACTAAACGATTTCCCCATGGAAGGCGCTATAAACGACGAGAGGATAACTGGCCGTCTAGTCAGTTAAGGAGTAAAGAGGCTCGTTTGTGTCAGAACAGCGAAGACTTCACAGATTTTAGGTAACGCTCCTTCGGGCTCACTTAGCCTTTAAAGTAAACCCACTGCCATACCCGTTAGACCTCCCCAAGTCACTCGAGCCGCTTGTTAACTGCACAGGACTACAAACCTGCACTGACAACGAATCGGACTTCCAAAGTGTCTTGTCGCTTTATTCTCTTTCTCCTTCTTATCTGCGCCACGTCGCTCCTCGTTCTTGGCCAACACACGGAGCTCCTCGCGGCACTTCCCTACTGAAACGCCCGCTGGCAGACGCGTTTCATTTGGCACCCCCAGGCAGCGTGGTTCTTCGGATGAGATCAAGGGTCTCCACCCAGCGCCGAGTCGCTCGAATGCCAGTTCAACGACACACAACGGGGGGCTTCACTCAAGGACTCCTTCCGACATAGCAGCTGTTCCATCCACGCGAGAGGCACGCGCGGTGCACCCTCCTCTCCCCCTCCCCGGGGCTGCTATGACACCCTCCCCAGGGTAGTCCCCTCCCGGATTGCAGTGCGGGACACTACGTCTCCCCCACGGGATAGCTTCCTGAAACAGGACTGGCCAAAGCAAACGCCTGTACGACTTTACGAGGACGGCAGTCCATGGAGCTACTGCTGTTAGGCTCCACTATCTTTTCGTGACGCTAAAGCGTTTTTACAAAACCAAATAATAATAATCCCAGTAATCTGGACGATAGCCCTGTGGCAATAGTCTTACCTTGACTGCCTTGTTAGTTTGTGCCTGAGCTAAGCTCCTGGCGACACGCTGCACGCAACGTCACCGCTCTCTGCTTTCGTCTTCCACAGCCTTGCGTCACTCATTTTTTTTTTCTCCTGGGGCGGAGCCACGAGCTGTCCAATCCGAGCAGGTGTGTGCACAACAACATGTCTCTCGCGCTCGCTTCCCATCGCTCCAACGCGCCCCGCCCTTCGCTAAACGGTAGAGTCGTATTCTAGTTAATTAAAACGCACCTCAGAACAGTCTCGTGTGCCGTAAGTAATGTGGACTTTGCGCAAGACAAGAAAGAAAAAAAAACATCAAACGTCAGCCAGTGACGCGGATTTCAGCCTGCATAAAAAACATGAGTATAGTTAAACGCAAAGACCCTGAATTTCATTTTATTTTGAAACTTTCCAATTGCTGTTCATTTTCTTAGTGTACTCAGAGTTAGTCGCCAGTCATAATTGCTGCATATATCTTATAAATATTATAACATACAAGAAAGCAAAATTAAGAAAATGACACAAAGGGCTCATGTTTAACCCAGGCAGAGTGAAGTTAAATAATGACAAGGTATACCAGATTCTGACTAATTTCTAAAAGAACTACGTATAAAGAACGTGCAGGATTTCAAGAATCTGGCCATTGTTTCCCCAGTCTTTTCTACTGATTGCCATTATTATTTATTGCATAGCTTGGAAGTGCAGCAGATAACATTGTTGCCTTAGGGCATTTAGTCTGTGGGTTTGCTTACCTGCTGAAGTGCCAATGCATGGCATGTTCTCCTTGTGGTTTGTGAGGTTTCCATCTGGAGCGCAGCTGTCCTGCACAACTGTTTTTCTCACTCCTTGTTTTTGCCAGATGGTACCTTTTGGATCAGTAGATTCAGAGTCTAAAGTCTGATGAACAGTCATAAGTATTCCAATATTGTAACACTAGCCATGCTAACAGTCCAAGATGGCTTGAAATATAAATAATCAACGTAGATCACCATTTGTTTGTAATGCATGTAGTAATAAACTGCATTGCATTTGTCATTCCAACATATGGTACATTACGTGCCATCTGTTGGAGTGACAAATGCAATGCACTTTAGTACTTCATGTGTTTGTGATGTGCCACTTCTTCAAAGGAACATGTTAAATTTGTGTCGAGTTCCAATAGTCTGCTCTTGTAGTATCCTTCATCCATACAACAGCTTTGTTTTCTTTTATGATCTGGCTTAATACTTTCCCATAAATATATGGTTTGAAATCTAAATAACCAACATAGACCTCAGTGTTAATGTTTGCAGTGGTTCATTTGTTGAAATCCATTTTGCAATGCCTGTAGTAATAAAATGCATTTCTTTTGTCAATCCAACAGATGGCGCATCACAAACTTTAGAAATGTTTGTGATGCACAAGCTATTAGAATGACAAATGCAATACATATGTCTCTGATATATGTAATTTGGAATGGAATCGAAAAAGCAGTGTTAATATGTGTGATACACCATCTGTTGGAATGATAAATGCAATGCATGTGTCTCTGTTATATGTCATTTGGTATGGGATTCTTAGAAGCTGTGTTAATATATGTAATGTGCCATCTGTTGAAATGGCAAATGCAATGCATGTGTCTCTGTTATATGCCATTTGGTATGGGATTTGTAAAAGCAGTGTTAATATATGTGATGTGCCATCTGATGGAATGATAAATAAAATGCATATGTCTCTGCTATATGTCATTTGGTATGGGATTCATAAAAGCAGTGTTAATATGTGTGATGCACCATCTGTTGGAATGAAAAATGCAATGCATATGTCTCTGTTATATGTCATTTGGCATGGGATTCATAAAAGCAGTGTTAATATGTGCGATGCATCATCTGTTGGAATGACAAATGCAATGCATATGTCTCTGTTATATGTTATTTGGTATGGGATTCATAAAAGTAGTGTTAATATGTGTGATGCACCATCTGTTGGTATGAAAAATGCAGTGCATTTTATTACTACAAATGTTCATGATGTGACATCTGTTGAAATGACACAGACAAAGCAATCAGAATGACACAGAGAAACACATCCTTTTATTGAGGTGGATGATAGAGTATAGTAGAGTATCGTATAGTATAGTAAAGTGTAACAAAGAGAGTGTCATTTCTCAAGCCACTTCTCTTGGAGGTGTTATTGTCTAATTTGATTCTGCATTTTTTCAAGGTTCCTTCTAAATTAAGAAAACTTTATTTTATTACACACCTGTCAGGACTGCCATTGTTTCAAACAGACAAACTCCCATTCTCAGTGAGTGAAGAGTTAAGTAAGATGTTAGACGTGCAAGAACTATTAGTGCTGGCCATTAAACCTATGATGTCAGGATTAAGTGGGTTTGGAAAATGGATGGATGGATTTTCTGGATTTTGTTTTCTTTACAGCTGCCCTAGCAGCATACTTTAGCTTTTTAATTTTATTACATTTGATAAATAAATGTCGATCATTTAGCTTTCTTTAGATTTGTTTGCAGCAGGTAATGGGAATGTGCTACACAGTGCCATATTTGTGGTTGAGGCGAGTAGAGTCTTCTGCTGCCTGCTAACTAACCAGGCCTGGGCATCAACCCATCACAGGTGCCTTTATGTATAGTTTTTTGTTTGTGCATTCATTTTATGAACCCACTTGTGGCCTACAGGGGGACAGACATTATTTTTGATAGCATCAGAACAAGGCAGGAACCAGCCCTGGATGGGATGCCAGTGAATCACACAGTGAATGTCATGCAACATCGGCTTTAGGCTCATGGGGACTGTTAGACTATTCTGGCCCCAACAGGCACATGGCAGGAACCAATGCTTAATGGGACCCCAGTACATCACAAGGCTCTTTCACTTAAACAACTCACATTTTAGGGTCATGGGAATCCATGGTCTATCTCAGCAGTGGGCACCAGTACAGAACATGTAGAAACATTTGAATTTCCCAATGAATGGGTGTGAATTACCTGAAAACATACAACTGAATAAAATGGTTGTGGTGTGTGCAGAAATTAAAAATGAAGAATTCAGTCACTCAAATATCCCCTGTGACTTGGGCCATTACATGGTACGGGGCCAGATGGTGTGAACCACTGAGCTTCTTCAATGTTTGTCTTATGCATATATAAATGTGTTTCGAAGTTAAATCCAGCAGATGTTGTGTGCAAAAAAAAAAAATAAGGACTTTGGCCTCTCCTGACTAATCGGTTTACCATTCCCTGCTTATGGGATGGGGAAAGGTTGGAATGGTAAAAAGCCTCTGACAATATGCTTGCCAATTTCCTGTTGGGTATAATGCAAGTTTTTTTTTTTTAGTATGTTATGTAGGTGATGGGTGTAACATAGCAAGAGGCAGAGGACAGAAAGATATGGAAGAAGATGATCCGCTGTGGCAACCCCTAATGGGAACAGCCGAATGAAGAAGACGTTATTAGATTTTGTACCAGGGAAGCCCTCAAGCCTCCATCTGATAGATAGATAGATAGATAGATAGATAGATAGATAGATAGATAGATAGATAGATAGATAGATAGATAGATAGATAGATAGATAGATAGATAGATAGATAGATAGATAGATAGATAGATACTTTATTAATCCCAAGGGGAAATTCACATACTCCAGCAGCAGCATACTGATAATAAACAATATTAAATTAAAGAGTGATAACAATGCAGGTATACAGACAGACAATAACTTTGTATAATGTTAAATGTTAACGTTTACCCCCCCCGGGTAGAATTGAAGAGTTGCATAGTGTGGGGGAGGAACGATCTCCTCAGTCTGTCAGTGGAGCAGGATGGTGACAGCAGTCTGTCGCTGAAGCTGCTCCTCTGTCTGGAGATGATCCTGTTTAGTGGATGCAGTGGATTCTCCATGACTGACAGGAGTCTGCTCAGCGCCCGTCGCTCTGCCACAGATGTCAACCTGTCCAGCTCTGTGCCTACAATAGAGCCTGCCTTCCTCACCAGTTTGTCCAGGCGTGAGGTGTCCTTCTTCTTTATGCTGCTTCCCCAGCACACCACTGCGTAGAAGAGGGCGCTCGCCACAACCGTCTGATAGAACATCTGCAGCATCTTATTGCAGATGTTGAAGGACGCAAGCCTGCTATGGAAGTATAGTCGGCTCTGTTCTTTCTTACACAGAGCATCAATATTGGCAGTCCAGTCCAATTTATCATCCAGTTGCACTCCCAGGTATTTATAGGTCTGCACCCTCTGCACACAGTCGCCTCTGATGATCACAGGGTCCACGAGGAGCCTGGGTCTCCTAAAATCCACCACCAGCTCCTTGGTTTTGCTGGTCTTCAGGTGTAGGTGGTTTGAGTCGCACCATTTAACAAAGTTTTTGATTAGGTTCCTATACTCCTCCTTCTGCCCACTCCTGATGCAGCCCACGATAGCAGTGTCGTCAACGAACTTTTGCACGTGGCAGGACTCCGAGTTGTATTGGAAGTCCGATGTATTTAGGCTGAACAGGACCGGAGAAAGTACAGTCCCCTGTGGCGCTCCTGTGTTGCTGACCACAATGTCAGACCTGCAGTTTCCGAGACACACATACTGAGGTCTGCCTGTAAGATAGTCCACAATCCATGCTACCAGGTATCAATCTACTCCCATCTCTGTCAGCTTATCCCTGAGGAGCAGAGGTTGGATGGTGTTGAAGGTGCTAGAGAAGTGTGAAGAATCTGTGCTCCCACCCTGGTATGGTATGGCACCTGCTCAGCCCAGGCCCACTGAACATTGCAGGGAATGGTGACGTTGGCACACAGTATAAATGGCACACATATAGGACATGTATAACACACACTACCTTAGAAAGGCAAACAGTATTATTAAAGCCATAGCCATGCTGCATGGCCTCTTTTCTCCCTCCTCCATCACTCACACAAGGGGATTCAAAAACCATTTTTAAAAGCCACTCACAAGCCGACTGTATCACCAAATGCATGTGTGTACCTGATGAGAGGTATCATCTGATGGTGTACTTAATGCACAGTGGTGCATTTCTTTTCTGTTGGTCAGATTGGCACTAATGCATGAGGTGCCATGTCTCAGCCAGGATTCCTCCCCTAGCTGGGGTTTATATTCATGTTTTATGTCTCTTTTGGTCATTTCTGATTCTTTTTTATGGTGGTTATGTGCATCTTTCTTTATGTGTGATTTTGTTTATATATAAAAACTGCCTTCGCTTTGTTGCATATGCTTTTGTGGGTGGTCCCCCAAGTGGCGGGGCCACCTGCCAATCCCCACCAGGAAGTGCCCAACAATCTGTAAATCTCCCGCAGTTCCTGACACTTTATTGTAGATGTGCGCTGGAGTCGGTGAGCTATTTGTGTTCGCTTGTGCTTATGGCTTTTATAAATTTTGGAATTTTGACCTTCTTGCTGTTTTTTCAACCACTCTGTTTGGATTCTACATTTAGACTTCGTTAGACTTGGATTGTCTTTGTGCTCCACGGATGTACATATTCTTTTATTCTGTAACCAGTAATGGCGTACTGCACGATAATGTGCCATGAACCCACTTGACTTGAGCATTCCTAGTTTTCCTCCTCTTTCTCTGCACGTTTACCATTCATTTGCTCAGAGGTTGATGCGCTTGCTGCATCCTGAGCTGCTCTTCTCTTCTCCACCCTAGCAGCCCGCTTCTTCTCTTCTTTCGTTGGCATCTTTTCGCGTTAAAACTGATTAACTCAGAGTTTGTGTTGCAATTACTTAGTACATTCTCTTTAATTTTTCACTTATGCTGGCACTTAAGTCTTCAATCTGCCTCAGGAATGATTTAAGATATGAAGGGGTAGGGGAAATGACGGCGAAGGTGGTAGGGATGAGAACGGCGCCCGTACACATGCGCCGCACAGCCGCCCTGCTGCGCACTGCCGAGAGTTGATTCTACAATAAAATAAAATGAAAATAAAAAGAGAAATAACCTTGGAGGTCAATCATCACCCCGAAAGCGGATAGTAGATGTCATGTAGTATATGTGAACCAAATTTTAGGTCAATAGTTCAAACGGTTTGCAAGCTACAGGTGATTTAAAATTCTGGACAGACAAACGAACAGCCCCGGTAGTATATTATATATAAAGACTAGTCTTTAAGCCCGTTACAATAACGGGTGCTAGAACAGTAGTGCATAAACATTAGTAGGAACAGTCTATATTAAATGGCAAGGGACTTTGACCTCATTCTTTTTATTGGTCGTATTTTTCTTTGTCTTTCAGCCTTTCTTTTGTTGATGTTTACTTGCTGAGCTGACCGTTTCTCGTGGGCTGCCGCCATGTATTGTGTATGTTTAATTTTCTGTGACAGTAATACTGTCTTGTACGCCCAGTGGCTTGTAAGTCCGTAATATTCCTTTAATTTTCTCTGGTGGTAATACTGGCTTGTATGTGGCTGTAATATGCGTCACTGTATTGTGTACCTTTCATTTCCTCTCGCAGTAATACTGGTTTGTATTTCCGTAAAACGCCTGTAACTTTCTCTCACAGTAATATCGCGCATTGCACCCTGCCCCGCGCATGCGCACTTCACCAGAAGACACACACACGGACACCTGGACGCACACAGGGATTTTATTAAAGAGGATAATTCTGCGCTTGCCCTTATTATTAGCCGGGATTTAACAGTGATATCCCCCTCTAGTGGGCATTATTGGAAGTGTTTTGGAAGTCTTTTTTTTTTTTACTTGGGGATCCTAGAGGGACTGTTACGACATGTGTCCCAGAAGATATGAAGGGCTAAGGGACCAAAGAGGCAGCCTTCAGGTATGGAAGGGAAAAAAATATAGTTAGTTGATTTTATGGTGCAAAATACATACTGTAAATAAGTACATGAAATGTGTCCATGTCCTTCGATGAAAAAAGTGATAAATAAATAATGAACATCTCAATTAGGGGCGACTCGGTGGCTTAAAGTTGGTAATCATGCCTACTACTCCATTACATATATTACCTTAAGGTTAGTGATCATACCTACTACACTATTATGTATGTAACCTTATGGTCAATCTGTGCTGTAGAGTCAAGTAATAATCATACCAGCCATACTTTCCAGTTGTTTCAGTATTTAACGACGATGGTTGTATTGGACTTTTTGGAAGGAGCTAAATCAAGTCACTATAATTCCTCAAAGACTAGCAAAATATATACAGTATAAAAGAGTGGAGGCAGCACGGTGGTGCAGTAGATAGCGCTGCTGCCTCGCAGTTAGGAGACCCGGGTTCGCTTCCTGGGTCCTCCCTGCGTGGAGTTTGCATGTTCTCCCTGTGTCTGCGTGGGTTTCCCCAAAGACATGCAGGTTAGGTGTATTGGCAATCCTGAATTGTTCCTAGTGTGTGCTTGGTGTATGTGTTGTGTGTGTGTGCCCTGTGGTGGGCTGCCGCCCTGCCTGGGGTTTATTCCTGCCTTGCGCCCTGTGTTGGCTGGGATTGGCTCCAGCTGACCTCCGTGACCCTGTGTTAGGATATAGCGAGTTGGAAAATGACTGAGTGACATCTCAATTATTAGAAACAACACACAATAAAATATCCATCCATCCATTTTCCAACCCGCTGAATCTGAACACAGGGTCACGGAGGTCTGCTGGAGCCAATCCCAGCCAACACAGGGCACAAGGCAGGAACCAATCCTGGGCAGGGTGCCAACCCACCGCAGGACACACACAAACACACCCACACACCAAGCACACACTAGGGCCAATTTAGAATCACCAATCCACTTAACCTGAATGTCTTTGGACTATGGGAGGAAACCGGAGCGCCCGGAGGAAACCTACGCAGACACGGGGAGAACATGCAAACTCCACGCAGGGAGGACCCGGGAAGCGAACCCAGGTCCCCAGGTCTACCCACTGCGCCACCGTGCCGCCAACACAATAAAATATGTCTATTTAAAGTTCAAACGGAAATTGTGGCGCGGTAGTCTAGGCTTTGGACTTCAAATTCCGAGGCTGTGGGTTCAAGGGTCGCTACTGACACTGTATGACCATGAAGAAGTCACTTCACCTGTCTGTGCTGCAAACACAAGAGAAGTGTAATCAATTGTATCTAAAATGTTTTAAGTCGACTTGGATAAATGCGCCAGCCAAAAAAACAAGTAATAAAGCAGAAATTAAGCAGCCCCAGATAACTCCACAACAATATTAACTCCCTCTTCCCTCAGCAGCAGCCACCAGCCCCATGACTCCTTACTCACGAGCTAAACGACACCAACAAAGACCGTGTCTAACGGCAGCCCTCTGACCAGCTCTGGCTGTTATATACCTTACGAGAGGGCCACTTGACGGTGCTCTGTGTGCACGCGCACGTGCACATTTTTAAAGCGAAGAGATCTGCTGCTCTCGCGCGTACGCGCATACTCCTGCCAGCCTGCATGACAGAGAGCCGCTCTGCCCAGCTCTCTCCACGCCGACGGACTGCCCCACCGCGGTACATCTGTGGATTGCTCAAATCTATCAAAGCGCGCAACCATGAGAAGATCAGCACACGTGAAATCTACAACGCCATTCCACTCACTCCCGCGCGTCCCCGCCGCGCTCCGCGGACTTCTGCAAGGTGACCGCAAACCGAGCGTATGAAATGTGCGTCCTTGGGTGTATCTTAATGGGTTTTGACTCGCTGATCACAAAACTCACTTTATGAGTTTCCCATCACGCACCGTTTTATTGCAATCGACAATTTTTGTTCTTTCCTCTCTTATTCTAAGCAGGGGTGCAGCTACATGAAAGGTACCCTGACCCCAAAACTAAAGGGCGGCTGTTTACATAGGTACTAATGGCAACGGTAAATCTGTAGGAATCGTCCTTGTAGCACAGGATCGGGAGTGTTTGTGACGACCGTTACATTTTTTTTAGTAATTTGAAATGTAGTCCGTGCTGATTTCATAAATCATGAAGAGGAATTATATGTCTGAAAGAAGCATAAACCGGACTGACACATTTTATTTTGACAATTTGCCCGTTTCTGATTCGGCTTCACTGCACAGTGAGAAGGAAGTCAAAATGTAGTCCCTCGGCAGTCCTGACTCTTCCTATCACTGTTGACTCTGACGAGAGAAGTTTTTTTTTTTTTTTTACATCTTTAAAGTTCATTAAAATTTACTTGAGATCTACCATGTGCCGGGAGAGGCTTTCAGCCCTAGCTCTGATTTCAGCAGAGCTCAAAGTTGGAGGGTCTTTGGACTTGGAGGACATAGCGGTCGCATCTGATGTTGTCAAATCCCACAAACTTTAAAAGATACAGTAATACCTTTCCGAGCCATTTTTTTTATTATTTAATTATTTTTTATTTCTATTATGTGCACTTTTATTTTCTTATATATTATATCAATCCATCCATCATCCAACTATAGGGTCACGGGGGTCTGCTGGAGTCAATCCCAGCCAACACAGGGCTCAAGGCAAGAAACAAACCCCGAGCAGGGTGCCAGCCCACCTCAGGGCACACACACACACACACACACACACACACACACACACACACACACACACCACACACTAGGGACAATTTAGAATCGCCAATGCACCTAACCTGCATGTGTTTGGACTGTGGGTGGAAACCGGAGCACCCGGAGGAAACCCACTCAAACACGGGGAGAACATGCAAACAAGCGAACCCGGGTCTCCTAACTGCGAGGCAGCAGCGATACCCACTGCGCCACCGTGCCGCCCTATATATTATATACAAATTTGTATTTATACTTTTTATTACCATATGCACCTCATTCGCATTTTATTTAGATTTTTAAAATTTACAAAATTGTATTTCAATCACTCAGTCAGTCATCGTCCAACCCGCTATATCCTAACACAGGGTCACGGGGGTCTGCTGGAGCAAATCCCAGCCAACACAGGGCGCAAGGCAGGAACAAATCCAGGGCAGGGGGCCAGTCCACCGCAGGACACACACACACACACCAAGCACAGGGACAATTTAGGATCGCCAATGCACCTAACCTGCATTTGGACTGTGGGAGGAAACCCACACAGACACGTACAGAACATGCAAACTCCACGCAGGGAGGATCCAGGAAGCGAACCCAGGTCTCCTAACTGTGAGGCAGCAGCACTACCTGCTGTGCCACCGTGCCGTCATATTGGAATGTTCTGAAATAAAAAAAGAAGCTCCAGAAGGATATTCATCTTAACAACATTAATTCTTCCAGCAAAGTGAGATGAAGGGTTGACCATCTATGCAAGTCTTGCTTAATTTTTTCCATACAGACAGCGGAATTTTGTTGATAAAGAGCTTTATATTTACTTGTGATGTTTACCCTGGGGTATTTAAACTGATCTGCGATGATAAAAGGGAAGGTGTCCAATCTAATATTGTGTGCTTGAGAATTTACTGGAAAGAGCACACTTTTATTCAAATTAATTCTGAGACCAGAAATCTTTTGGAATTCTGTTAGTGCTGTTAGGACTGCAGGCACAGTATTTTGTGGATCGGATATACTGTATAAAGTACCATATCATCTACATATAGAGAAATTTTCTGTTCAAGTCCTTCTCTGATAATCCCCAGTGCAGGATTTACATATAAGCTACACAAGCTATAGTTTAGGGCCCCCGCCTTCTTGGGGGCCCCCAAAACAAATTGTCCGAGTGAGCAATTGTCATATATACTTAAATATACTACAGCATTATTTGTCCCAATCAGGCCCGGCCTTAGGCATAGGCGAAGTAGGCGACCGCCTAGGGCCCCGGCGTCTTGGTCTAATTTTCACGCATTTCACAGAGCTTCCAGGGGGGCTCCGTCCCCCTCAGGGGGCCCCTGGACCCCCCTTTCGCCTAGGGCACCATAATACCTAAGACTGGGCCTGATAATCCCCTTTATCTCATAAGCATTTTGGCAGTGAACTGCCAGTGGTTCGATGGCGATTGTGAAAAGTAGTGGTGACAAGGGGCATCCATGTCTGGTACCACGTTCTAGTTTAAAGTAGTCTGAATTAATGTTGTTAATGCAAACTGAAACTTCTGGATTGGTATTTCATTTTTAATATGTATAAATGATCTGGATACAAATATAAGTAACAAACTGGTTAATTTTGCAGATAATAATAAGCTAAGAGGATTGGCAGATAATCGTGAATCCACAGAATCATTACAGAGGGACTTGGACAGTAGACAGATTTATGGCAGATGAAATTTAAAGTAAGTAAATGCAAAGTGTTACATGTAGGAATAAAATGTTGTCCACCATGGCATAGTTGTTAGTGCCAGACGGGCTGGTCGGAGTATTTCTGTAACTGCTGATCTCCCGAGATTTTCACACACACAACGATCAATCACCGCCTGAATGCCACAGTGCATCTCTTCACGGCTACAATTTACCCATCTTCTAATGGCCACGCCCAACATGACAATTCACCGATGTCACAAGGCAAAAGTCCTCTCAAACTGGCGTAAACTGGTCTCCGCTCCAGCTCCACGTCTCCGTTGTTTGTTCCATAGCTAAGCGACTGACTGTACAGAAGCCTGAGAGCACTTCCCCTTCATGTCCACTAGATGTCACCCAATACGCGTGTCACTATTCAATTGTACGCGTTGCGAGTCCATTTTATCGACGCCTTCGATTGTTCTGAAGCCCTGGATTCGTTTTTTTGTGCGGGGTTCCCTTTTTAGGACTGAAGATATTTAATTCCCTTAGCCTCTCATTGGTGTGTGAGTTGTTGCCCTTCATGGCACAGCTTGTTGCGCGGCTATGTCGTTTTGCCCGTTTGGTAACATTAACTGACTATATATGCCTCCTGATGCTGCCCACACTCTAAGCATGAAATCCAATATTTTTTATAATATGACCTCATATTTTTTACTTGATTTTTCATTTTGACTAAATGATGAGAATGTAGCATCAACATCAACCATAAATCATTTCCATAGACTGCTCGTTTAGATACATATGTAGCTGGCAGCGAGTGCCTGTCTATGATATTTTCCTAGATAAAAGGCACATAATATAACATAATAGACTGTTTATTCCAATTAATGTTTGCAGTGGAGCTTGAGCCTGTCCCGGCAGCATTAGGGACAAGGCAGGAGACAACCCTGAATATGGTTAAGACCACCACTGGAACACAAGGTCTGCAAGTTATGAATCACCAGTGAACCAACAAGGGATCCACAAAGTTTTCTGATTCCGCACACTTTATTCTGCCGTGGATTGACTTTTAAGGGGATAAATTTGCTATTTTTGTCTATCCCATAATGACAAAGTGAAAATACGTTTTCAGAAAGGTTGGCAATTGTTTTACAAATCAAAAACTGAGATCTATCATCCCTAGAAGTAATCAGACCCTTTGCTGTGGTACTCCAGATTGTGCTCAGGTGTTGTGTTCCTGTGTGCTTCAGTTATCCTTGAGATGCACCCAGAATTTGATTGAAGTCCACCTAAGGCCCATTGAATTGACTGGATATCATTTACAAAGGCACACACTTGTGTATAGAAGGTCCAGCAATTCATATTGCATGTAAGGACAAAAAAACAAGCCATGAAGTCCATGGAACTCTCTGTAGACCTCCAAGACCAAACTGTGGTGGATTGTCAACCAGGGTCAGGTAGTACATTTCTAAAGCTCTGAGTGTTTCCAAGAGCACCAAGAAGTCTGGGACCACCAGAACTCTTCCTAGAGTTGTCTGTTCGCCCAAATTGACTACTCAGGCAAAAAGAGCCTTGGTCTCCGAGGTGTCCAAGAACTCAATGGTTCTGTGATGGGACAAATATCTCACAAACACTCCATCAATCAGGTGTTTACGGTAGAGTGGCAAGATGGAATCCACTCTTGAGTGAAAGGTGTGATAGCCCCCTTGTGGAGCCACAACACCTACACTTCAACAGAGGTCATCCACCTGAATCTAAGCTTATTGAGGCCTGGCCAGTACTTGGATGGGAGGCCAACCAGGAAAAGCTTTGGCTTCTGCTGGAAGAGGCATTGGTGAGACCAGCAGTTAGGTACAAACCCTGTGGTCTGAATGCGTCTCCAGCGCAGTGACGGGAATGTTGTGCTGTAAAAATGGTGCCATCCTTCGTATGAGATGTAAATCTGAGGTCCTGACTCTCTATGGTCATCAATGAGCCCCGGACATCCTTTATAAAGAGTAGGGTGTATCCCGATATCCAGGCAAAATTGACAACCACGGCCTAGTCATTCTGGCCCCCTAATCATCCCCTACCGTTAATTATTTCTCTCCCCTTTCCCACCTAATAGCTAATGTGTGGGGAGTGTACTGGCACAAAATGGCTGCCATTGCATCATCCAGGAGGATGCCGCTCATTTCTGGTGGTTGAAGTGGCTCCTCACTCACTGTGTAAAGCACTTTGAGTAGTGAGAAAAGCTCTATATAAGTGTAAGGAATTATTATTATTATTTAGCAGACTCTGAAAGCATTCTGATAAAACAAAAATGGAAATCTTTGGGCAGAACTCTATGCGCTACATCTTGCATTCCGTACAAAGGAGCTAGTGTGGCATGTTAATGAGCCGTAGCGTTTGCCAGCTGCTAGATGGCTCTGTACAGTATTCAGGCTTACCTCTCGTCATTCCTTGTCATTGAAATGCCAACTGTGTTTGACTTGTGGCTCTGGAGATGTTGCCACTGGAGTTCTTTTTTGAACCATCACAGTGTGTAGCAGTGCATTTTCTGATCATAACAATCGCTTTGGTGCGAGGTCAGGAGTAGAGCTCAGTTTGCACAGGCATTTTTGTCCGTCTTTGTCTCACATGCATTCTGTATCTTGGAATGTGTTTTATGCTCAGCAGATGTTGTCACTTTTCTTTTCCTTTCTGCTATGCCACCTTCTCAAGCAGTTCGCCATAAGAAAGATGTGAACCTCAATAACTTCATGGAGGGTGCTGCTGTATACATTTTTTGCTTCATCGGCACAATTAAAAAAATCATCCATCCATTTTCCAACCCGCTGAATCCGAACACAGGGTCACGGGGGTCTGCTGGAGTCAATCCCAGCCAACACAGGGCACAATGCAGGAACCAATCCCGGGCAGGGTGCCAACCCACCGCAGGACTAAAAAAATCAAGACAGGTAAAAACTTCATTCAGGTATTTAATGGACTAACATTCCAAATAAAAATACACCTTAATGAACAAGTGAAAAGCAAAAATTTATATCATCCATTGAGGAAGAAAACATCTTTTTCAACAAGTTCTTCCTTTTCAAACACTTCTTATACTGCTGTAAGAAAAAGGTACATATTGACCAAAAATTTTTCAGCACTGAAGAGGTCAGTCAGACAGTGGCTCACAATTGACTATCAGAGGTACACATCTGAGAAAGGTTATTTGAAACTCTGGGGAGGCTCCCTAGATGGATAAGAATCAGGAAGAGTGAGCTGTGGACTGGTAATGCTACTTGGACACAGGCAGGGCTTTGATGCACCTCAGCTGGATTTATCTAACGATGAAAAACCAACAACATCAGGCAATGTGTCCAAGTGCTCCTAAAGCATAAACAAATAATACTGAAGCAGTAAGACTGCATGAATCATCTGCTTTAACTACATATGGTCTGCCACTTCAGCCACTCTTTTATACTGTATATATTTTTGCTAGTCTTTGTGGAATTATGGTGACTTGATTTAGCCCCTTCCAAAAAGTCCAACATCACCACCATTGTTAAATACTGAAGCAACTGGAAAGTATGGCTGGTATGATTATTACTTGACTCAACAGCACAGATTGACCGTAAGGTTACATACATAATAGTGTAGTAGGTATGATCACTAACCTTAAGGTAATATATGTAATGGTGTAGTAGGCATGACTACCAACTTTAAGGTAAGATATGCAATGGTGTAGTAGGAATGTTCACTAACCTTAAGGCAAGATATGTAATATCGTAGTAGGTATGATTACCAATCCTTAATCTTAAAGTAAGATATGTACCAGTGTAGTAGGTAAGATCACCAACCTTAAATCAAGATATGTAATGGTGTAGTAGGCATGTCCAGTGACCTTAAGGCAAGATATGTAATGGTATAGTAGGTATGATTACAAACCTTAAGGTAACATACATTATGGAATAGTAGGTAAGATCCCTAATCTTAAGGTAAGATATGTACCAGTGTAGTAGATAAGATCACTAACCTTAAGGTAAGATATGTAATAGTGTAGTAGGTATGATCTCCAACCTTAAAGCAAGACATGTAATGGGGTCATAGGTGTGATTACCAACCTTAAGATAATATACATAATGGTGTAGTAGGTAAGATCCTTAATCTTAAGGTAAGATATGTACCAGTGTAGTAGGTATGATCACTAACCTTAAGGTAATATATGTAATAGTGTAGTAGGTATGATCACTAACCTTAAGGTAATATATGTAATGGTGTAGTAGGCATTATCACTAACCTTAAGACAAGATATGAAATATTGTAGTAGGTATGATTACCAACCTTAAGGTAACATAAATAATGGTGTAGTAGGTAAGATCCCTAATCTTAAGGTAAGATATGTACCAGTGTAGTAGGTAAGATCACTAACCTTAAGGCAAGATACATAATAGTGTAGTAGGTAAGATCACTAACCTTAAGGTAAGATATGAAACAGTAGAGTAGGTATGATTGTCGTTGAAACCCACTCCAAACTGGAGTGTTGCCTCTATGCATAAATTGCCTTTACTTTATAATTTAATTTTTGAAGACAATACTGGGAATGAAACATAAAATAATTTGCTTTTTGATTACCCTGCATACAAGTATTTGCTGGTGTGGATACCAATGTCTTAATGTAGCAGTTTTCACTTCCCTTCTAAATTCTCAAATGTGTTTTAGAGCTCTCCAACTGCACAGTCGATTCATCAGTATGGCTTTTCACTGTTATGAATATTCATGTGTTTTTTAAGCTGACCCAGCCATGTGAACACTTGATTGCATTCTGTACACGTATAGCGCTTTTCCCCAGTGTGAACCCTCTGGTGATCCTTAAGGTTTGAATTCCGGCTGAACATCTTGCCACATTCAAGGCACTGGTAGGGCTTGTCTCCGGTGTGAATGCGCAAGTGTAAGGTCAGGTGTGTGCTTTGATTGAACGTCTTTCCACATTCCAGACAACGGTACGGCTTATCGCCCGTATGGATCCTCACGTGCTTCTTAAGGATGGAATCAAGAGCAAACGTCTTCCCACATTCACTGCATCGGTATGGACGGTGCCCTGTGTGAATCCTCTGGTGGACAGCAAAGTGTGCACTTTGACTGAACGTCTTTCCACACTCGTTACAGCGGTACGGTTTCTCTTGCGTGTGGGTACGCAGGTGTAAAATGAGGTTTGAGGAAACGCTGAAGGCCTTCTCACATTGTGTACACTGATACGGTTTCTCTCCAGCATGAGTCTGCTCATGTTTTTGCAGGTGATTTATCCTGCTGAAAGTCTTTGAACATTTGCTGCAAGCATGCAGCTGATCATTAGTATGTGGGTGTTGAAGAACTTCCATGTTTCCACTCCTCAGAAAAATCTTATCTGATCTCCTCTTATTCACAATATCACTGGCACACCCATGCACATGCTCCATTGGGGGCATACTTCTCTGTAGGGCATCCAGATAGGCTTTCTTGTTAGAACTTGATAGAATGTCTGCATGTGACATAGTGGGCTTCTTACTTGTAACATCAGATGAAAGTTCTGCCTCACAAGCCTCCTCTTTAATGGCAATGAACCCTTCTTCATTCTTAATATTGACCGGCACCTGTTTCATATTGTTCTCCAGAATCCCACAAACAATTTCCTCATCATCATCATCTTGACAATTGTACTCAGAAGTGCCAAATGTAGTTCGCAAAGAATCCATCTCCATTGCTTCAGTCACACAATCCATCTTCAAGGGACCACCAGAGGGCACCACATCCTCTATTGATGCTTCAGGCAGACCTGTGCAACAAATGATATAAAGAACAGGACACATGTCATTAGTGGACATGCTTAAAAGGGGAGTTGTCTTACTGAGAAAGTCAAGTTTCTTAATAGGCTGCCCTTTTGCTTTGATGCAACTGAAACTGAGAAGGATCCGGCTGCAGACTGTTAGCGACAGGCCTTTCTGGGGCTCCTTTAGCCACAGGACCCTTGAGTAAAGGTGACAGTGACGTAAGTTTGGAGGGTCCGCCTTCTGTTACAAACGGAAGTGACGTTGATGTCCAGTGCTCTTGAATGTCATTCCTTTTTTATTAGGTTTCTTTGCCTGATCTTTGGTTAAACTAGGGGACTGTGCCCCCTGCTCACTTTGCCCATCAACCCCTGGGCCTGCACTACCAACTAGCCACTTTGCGGCTCTGCCACTCGTGTATGGGAATGCGGATGTACAATTTAAACAGATTGTTATTTTCATGGGAATTGTTACATATGCATAATATAACTAACTATTTTATATTACAGCGAGTAATTAACCATAGTAAAACATAATAATTTGAAAGTAAATTATGTTTCATGTCGCGTTAGAGTTATTTGTTGCGTAATACGATTTC